>NW_007190022.1:0-566 GCF_000164805.1 Carlito syrichta
TCCATTCAATTTCACTTAATCCATTCCCTTCCACTCCATTCCATTCCATTCCACTCCATTCCATTCCGTTTCCCACCATTCCATTTCTTTCCATTCAACTCCATCCCATTCCACTTCATTCCATTCCATTCCTCAACTTCCCGTTCCATTCCATTCTGTTCCATTCCATTCAATACCATCCCATTCCACTCTACTCGATTCCATTCCTCTACGTTCCATTCCATTCCATTCTGTTCATTTCTATTGCACTCCGCTCAATTCCATTCCATTCTTTTCATTCCATTCCATTCCATTTCACTCCATTCCTTTTCATTCCAATCTATTCTATTCCTCTCCACTCCATTCCCTTGCATTAACTCCATTCCATTTCATTCCATTCTATTTCATTCCTCTCCATTCCACTCCTTTCCATTCCTCTACATTCCTCTCCATTCCATTCCTCTATATTACATTACATTACATTCCGATACATTCCTTCCATTCCTCTCTATTCCTCTCCATTCCATTCCTCCCAATTCCTGTCCAATCTATTTCATTCCATTCCACTTCATTCCATTCCTTTCCTC
>NW_007190023.1:0-744 GCF_000164805.1 Carlito syrichta
ATTCCATTCCATTCCATTCTTCACTGTTCCTTTCCATTCCCTTCCATTCCACTCCAGTCCATTCCATTCGATTCCTCTCTACTCCATTCCTTTCCACTCCATTCCATTAAATTCCAATCCTCTGCATTCCATTCCATTCCATTCCTCTCCATTCTTCTCCATTCCATTCCTCTCCATTCCTCTCCATTCCTTTACATTCTGTGACATTCCATTCCTCTCCATTCCATTTCTTTCTATTCCATTTCACTCTGCTCAATTCTTTTCCATTCACTTCACTTCCCTTCCATCCTGTCCATTCCATTCCACTCCATTCAAATCCATTCCACTCCATTCTATTCCATTCCTCTCCATTCAACTCCATTCCATTTACTTTCGTTCCATTCAATTCCTCCAGCTTACGTCCCATTCCATTCTGCACTATTCCATTCAATACAATTCTATTCCACTCCACTCCATTACATTCCACTCCCTTCCATTTCGTCCCATTCCTCTTAATTCCAATCCATTCCTGTCCATTGCACTCCTCCCCATTCCATCATTTGCCATTCGATTCCTCTCCATTCTACTCCATTCAGTTTTGTTTCATTCCATTCCATTCCATTCCATTCCATTCCATTCCATTCTGTTACATTTTACTCAGTACCATTCCATTCCACTCCACTCTATTCCATTCCTAACCATACCATTCCATTCCATTCCATTGTGTTACCCTCCTCTCCATTCCATTAATCTCCATTCCATTCC
>NW_007190024.1:0-793 GCF_000164805.1 Carlito syrichta
CCATCCCTCTTCATTCCATTCCATTCCATTTTTTTACCTCCATTCCATTCCATTCCCCTCCACTCCATTTCTTTCATCGCTATTTCGTTCCATTTCTTTCAATTCCATTCCGTTCCAATTTACTCCAAAACATTCCACTCCATTTCAAAACTTTCCATTCCTCTCCTTTCCATTCCATTCCATTCCTATCCATTCTATTCCAATCCATTCCATCCTTTCCGTTCAATTCCATTCCATTCCTTTCCTTTCCATTGCACTCAGCTAAATTCCATTCCATTCAGTTTCATTCCATTCTGTTCCATTCCATTCAAAGCTATTCCATTCCACTCCACTTAATTCCATTCCTGTCCATTCCTTTCCATTAAAATCCTCTCCATTCCATTCCTCTCCAATCCTTTCCATTACTTTAACTTCATTTCATTCCATTCCATTCCATTGCATTCCTCCCATTACATTCCTATCCACTACATTCCATAACATTAGCTCCATTCCATTCAATTCCATTCCCTGCCATTCAATTCACCTCCATTCCACTCCATTCCATTCCTTTCCTCTACATTCCACTCCATTATATGCCCCCCTTCCTCTCTTTCCATTCTTCTCCAATCCTTTATGTTCCTTTCCAGTATATTCCAAACCATTCCTTTCCATTTCATTCCATTCCTCTCCCTTCCATTCCTCTAAATTCCATTCCATTTCATTCCATTCCTTTCATTAGCATTCCATTCCACTCCATTCAATTCCACTCCATTCCATTCCAATGCATTCCATTCCTCTCCATTCCAATCCATTC
>NW_007190025.1:0-500 GCF_000164805.1 Carlito syrichta
ATTCCATTCATTAACATTCAATTTTTCTCAATTCCATTCCTCTCCATTCCATTCCATTCTATCTATTTCAGTCAATTCCTCTCTATTCCATTCCATTCCATTCTATTTCATTCCATACCTATTTATTCCATTCCATACCTCTCCATTCCATTCCATTCCGTTCCATTCCACTCAACTCCATTCCATTCCAATCCTCTCCAATTCTTACTTTCCTTTTCTCTCCATTCCATTGCATTCCTCTCCTCACCTTTCCTATGTAATCCCTTACATTCCATTCCCTTACATTCCATTCCTCTCCACTTCATTCTTTCCCTTCATTAACATTCAATTCCTCTCCATTCAATTCATCTCCATTCCATTCCATTCACACCATTCCATTTCTGTCCATTCAACTCCACCCCATTTCATTTCATTCCATTCCATTCCTCGACTTTCCGTTTCATTCCATTCTATTCAATACCATACCATTCAACTCCACTCCATTCCATTCCTCTCCGTTC
>NW_007190026.1:0-627 GCF_000164805.1 Carlito syrichta
AGACGAATGGAATGGAATGGAGAGGAATGGAATGGAATGGATAGAAAGTTAATGAAGAGGGATGGAAGGGAATGGAATGGAGAAGTGTGGAATGGAATGGAATGGAATGGAATGGAATGGAGAGGAATGCAATCAAATGGAATGGAGTGGAAAACAATTGAATGGGGAGGGATGCAATGAATGGAATGTAGAGGAATGGACTGGAATGGAAGGAAAGGAATGGAATAGAATGGTGAGGAATGGAATGGAATGGAATGCACTGGAATGGAGAAGAATGGAATGGAATGGTGTGCAATTAAATGGAATGGAAAGAACTGGAAGGAGATGGAATGGAGAGGAATGGAATGGAATGGAAAGTAATGGTGAGGAATTGAAAGGAGTGGAATGGAATGAAATGGAATGGAATGGAATGTAGAGGAATGGAATGGACTGTATTGGAGTGGAATAGAATGGAGTAGAATGGAATGGAATAGAATGTAATGGAGTGGAATGGAGAGGAATGGAATGGAATGGGGTTGAATGGAATTGAATGAAATGGAATAGAGAGGATTGGAATGGAATGGAAGTGAAAGGAATGGAATGGTGAGAAATGGAATGGAATGGAGAAAAATAGAATGGAGAGGAATG
>NW_007190027.1:0-1538 GCF_000164805.1 Carlito syrichta
CTAGCCAGCTGACTTAACTAGCTCTCTACCTCACTAGCCATCTGGATAGCCAGCTGTCTTAACTAGCTGATTTAATTAGCTAGCCAGCTGGCTAGCCAACTGACATAACTAGGTTACTACTTAACTAGTCAGCTGGCTAGCCAGCTGACTTAACTAGCTGTTTTAACTAACTGGCCTGCTTTCTAGCCAGTTGAATTAACTAGCTTGCTATATATTTAGCCAGCAGACTATCCAGCTGAATTAACTAGGTGACTTATCTTGCTAGCAATCTGTCTAGTGAGCTGAAATAACTGGCAATCTACCTACCTAGCCAGCTGGCTATCCAACTGAATTAACTTGGCCTGCTGGCTGACATAACTAGCTGAATTTACTAGCTAGCCAGTTGACTAGCCAGCTGAATTATTTGCCTAACTACATTGCTAACCAGCAGGCTACCCAGCTGACTTAACTAGCTGATTTAACAAAGTAGCCAGATGTCTAGCCAGCAGACTTAACAAGTTAGCTACCTAGCTAGACAGGTGAATAGCCAGCCGGCTTATCTAGCTGCCATAACTAGACAGCAGAAGCCTAGCCAGCTGACAACTAGATACACACCTACATAGCCCACTGGCTTTCCAGTTGATTTAACTACCTAACTACCTAGTTAACCTGTTGTCCAACGTGCTGACTTAATTAGTTGACTTAACTAGCTAACTAGCTGACTTAAATAGTTAGCTATCCTGCTAGGCAGTTGGCTAGCTAGCTGATTTAAGTCTCTGACAACTAGCTAGCAAGCTGACTTAACTCGTTAGCTACTTAGCTAGCCAGCTCACTTAATTAGCTGTTTTAACTAGCTAACAACTAGCTAGCTATCATCTAGCTAGCTGACTTACCTAGCTGACTTAACTATCTAGCTAGCTAACATATCTTGCTGAATTAACTAGCTAGTTTCCTAGCTAACCAGCGCTATTAACTAGCTGAAATTACTAGCGAGCCAGCAGGCTACCCATCTGATGTAACTAGCTTTTTAACCAACTAGCCAGCTGGCTAGACAACTGACTTAACGAGCTGATTTAACTGTCTAGCCAGTTAATAAACAGTCTGACTATACAAGCTGACTTAACTAGCTGTCCAGCTGACTAGCCAACTGATTTAATTGCCTTGCTACATATTAGCCAGCAGCCTAGCCAGCTGATTTAACTAGCTAACTTAACAAAGTAGCTAGCTGGCTAGCCAGCAGACTGAACTAGCTAGCTACTTGGCTAGGCACCTGGATAGACAGCTGACAACTTGCTGGCATAACTAGATAGTTTGATGGCTAGCAAGTTGATTTACTAGCTACCTACCTACAAAATCCGCTGGCTTGCCAGCTGAATTAACTACCTACTTACCTAGCTAACCTGTTCTCCAGCGAGCTGACTTAACTAGGTTACTTAACTAGCTAGCCAGCTGGCTAGGCATCTTCCTTACATATCCAGCTACACTGCTAGGCAGCTGACTAGCCAGCTGATTTAACTAGCTGAATTTACTAACTAGCCAGCTGCCTTATCTAGCTGACA
>NW_007190028.1:0-660 GCF_000164805.1 Carlito syrichta
TGGCTAGGCAGCTGGATAGACAGGTGACAACTTGCTGGCATAACTAGATAGTTTGATGACTAGCCAGTTGACTTTACTAGCTACCTACCTACAAAATCCGCTGGCTTGCCAGCTGAATTAACTACCTACCTACCTAGCTAACCTGTTCTCCAGCGAGCTGACTTAACTAGGTTACTTAACTAGCTAGCCAGCTGGCTAGGCATCTTCCTTACATATCCAGCTACACTGCTAGGAAGCTGACAAGCCAGCTGACTTAACTAGCTGAATTTACTAACTAGCCAGCTGCCTTATCTAGCTGACATACCTAGCTAGCTACCTAGCTAGCCTGCTGATTTAACTAGCTGACTTAACTATCTAGTGCCCTAGCTAGAAAGTTGGATGTCCAGATGACGTAACTTGATGACTTAACCTGCTAGCCAGCTGGCTGCCCAGCTGACTTATCTAGCTAGCAAGCTGGCTAGGCAGCTGCCATACTTAACCAGCTACACTGCTAGGTAGCTGGCTAGTCAGTGGACCTAACAGACTTTACTAACTAGCCAGCTGCCTTATCTACCTGACTTAACTAGCTTGCTACCTAGCTAGCCAGCTGACTTAACTAGTTGACTTAACTATCTAGGTACCAAGATAGAAAGCTGGATAGCCAGATGACAAAACTAGGTG
>NW_007190029.1:0-389 GCF_000164805.1 Carlito syrichta
TTACTAACTAGCCAGCTGCCTTATCTACCTGACTTAACTAGCTTGCTACCTAGCTAGCCAGCTGACTTAACTAGTTGACTTAACTATCTAGGTACCAAGATAGAAAGCTGGATAGCCAGATGACAAAACTAGGTGACAACCTGTTAGCCAGCTGGCTGCCCAGCTGACTTAACTAGCTAGCCAACTGGCTGGTCATCTGAATTAACTAGGTGTCTTAACCAGCTAGACAGCTTGCTAGCCAGCTGACTTAACTAACTAGCTACCTATCTAGCCAGCTGGGAAGCCAATTAACTAGCTGACTTAACTAGCTATCCTGCTTACTAACCAGTTGTCTTAACTAGCTTGCTACCTATCTAGCCAGCTGGCTAGCGATCTGACTTAACTAATTG
>NW_007190030.1:0-635 GCF_000164805.1 Carlito syrichta
CTGGCTGGTCATCTGAATTAACTAGGTGTCTTAACCAGCTAGACAGCTTGCTAGCCAGCTGACTTAACTAACTAGCTACCTATCTAGCCAGCTGGGAAGCCAATTAACTAGCTGACTTAACTAGCTATCCTGCTTACTAACCAGTTGTCTTAACTAGCTTGCTACCTATCTAGCCAGCTGGCTAGCGATCTGACTTAACTAATTGACTTAACAAGCTAGCCAGCTGGCTTGCCAGCTGACTCAACTGGATGATATAACTAGTGAGCCAGATGGCTAGCCAGCTGATATAATTAGCTCTAGACCTATTTAGCTAGCTGACTAGCCAGCTGAATTAACTAGCTGTCTTATTTAGCTAGTCAGCTGGCTGGGCAATTGAGTTAACTGTCTTGCTACCAAGCTAGTCTGCTGTCAAGTCACTTGATATAGTTAGCTAACTTACATAGCTGGACTGATTGATAGTCAGTTGAATTAACTAGCTTGTTATATAGCTAGCCAGCTGACTAGCCAACTGAATTAACTGGTTTACTTAACTACCTAGCCAGTGGGATAGACAGCTGACTTAATTATCTAGGTATCTAGCTGGCCAGTTGTCAAGCCAGCTGACTTAACTAGGTAACATAACTAGCTTGCCAGCT
>NW_007190031.1:0-417 GCF_000164805.1 Carlito syrichta
CATTCCATTACATTCCACTCCATTCCATTCCTCTCAATTCCATACCTCTTCATTCCATTTCAAACAATTTATCTCCATTCTTTTTCTCTCCATTCCATTTTCTCCATTCCACTCTATTCAATTCCTCTCCCTTTCATTCCTCTCCATTCCATTGCATTCTTCTCCATTCCATTCACTAACCACCATTCAATTATAGTCCATTACACTCCATTCCATTCCTCTCCATTCCATCCCTCTCCATTCCATTCCATTCCTATCCTTTCCACTCCATTTTTTCCTTCGTCTCCCTTCCATTCTATTTAATTACACTCCATTACAATCCTCTCCATTCCCTTCCTCTCAATTCCTTTTTATACCATTCCATTCTTCTACATTATCCTCCTCCATTCCATTTTATTCCTTTTCATTCCTCTCCAT
>NW_007190032.1:0-768 GCF_000164805.1 Carlito syrichta
GGAGGAAGAGGAAGAAATGCAGGGCTGGTGTGGGGGGCCAGCCCCTGCAAGTTTTGGGGAGTACCTTGGAAGATGTGGTGGCATTGGCGAATCTGTAGGGATAGATATTAAAAGAAAGAAAGATGGAAGGATAGATATAAAGAGGAAGAAAGAGAAAGAAAGAAAGTGGACAACTGTTCAGTGAAATGAGCAGAAGCCGTTTATTGAAAGTTACAGCAGGTATTTATCCCCAAATTTTACACAGGCAGTCTCACAAGTCTTTCACGTGAACACAAAGCCAGGTGCAGGGGGGCATCCCCCACCCACCAGATGCTTAGGTGTGAGGAGGAACAAACCCCAAGATTGTCTCATTGTTCCCTTTGCTAGTTAATGTTCTTCAAAAGCAGTGTAACAATCCTTACTAGTCTAATGATGTTCTGATAATCAATAACTTCTAAAGCTCACTCAATACCCATGACGACTAAATTAAACTCTACCACTTATACAATGCTATGGAAGCTCTTAATTATAGCTTAAGCCAATTTCCTAAAGAATGTGTCCCAGTCCAAAGACCACACTGGGCCCTACAGGATGTGGCCCAGTCCAAGGTCCACGGTGGGCCACCTTTTGGAACAATAGACGACAATCTCTTAACAAAATGGCTATTCCAAAGTCTTATATGTTTATCCTAATTTCTATGAAAGTTTTCCAATTCTTAATTCTAATATATAAAGTTGATTAGCAGCAGCAAAGCTTCTAAAACCTAAATGTAAATGTAAATGTACTAAG
>NW_007190033.1:0-951 GCF_000164805.1 Carlito syrichta
CACAATCAGAAACACAAAAGCTGAAGTCATATCTGACCCTGAAGAAATACAAAAGATCATGAGAGACTACTATGTACACTTGTATGGAAACAAACTTGAAAGCCTTAAGAAAATGAAGGACTTTCTGACATCACACAACCTACCTAGGTTGGAACAAGAAGAAATTGAGACCTTAAATAGACCAATAAGAATCAAGGAAACCGACTACATAATAAGAAAACTACCTACAAAAAAAAGCCCCAGACCAGATGGCTTTCCAGCAGAATTCTACAAGACATTTAAGGAGGAGCTGATACCAATCCTACTGAAGGTATTCCAGGTGATTGAAAAAGATGAACCTCTCCCCAAATCATTTTATGAAGCCAACATCACATTGATACCCAAGCCAGGTAAAGATCCAACAAAGAAAGAGAACTACAGGCCAATATCTTTGATGAACATAGATGCTAAAATTCTCACCAGATCCTAGCAAACCGGATTCAACAATACATCTCAAAAATCATCCATCATGACCAAGTAGGCTTCATTCCTGGGATGCAAGGCTGGTTCAACATTCGTAAAACCATAAATGAATTAAATACATCAACAGATGTAAAAACAAAAACCACATGATTATATCATTAGATGCAGAAAAAGCTTTGATAAAATCCAGCACCCCTTCTTTATAAAAACCCTCGAACATCTAGGCATATGGGGAACATACCTCAAAATAGTAAAAGCCATCTATGAGAAACCCACAGCCAGCATACTCCTAAACGGGCAAAAATTGGAACCATTTCCCCTGAAAACTGGAACAAGACGAGGATGCCCACTCTCACCCTCCTGTTCAGCATAATATTGGAAGTCCTGGCTTGAGCAATCAGAGAAGAGAAGGCAATCAGGGGTATCCAAATAGGAAAAGAGGAAGTCAAGTTATCTCTCTTTGCAGATGGTATGATTGTGTACCTTGAA
>NW_007190034.1:0-445 GCF_000164805.1 Carlito syrichta
ATGGATGGATCGAATAGAATGGACAGTAATGGAATGGAATGGAACGGCATGGAAGGGAATGGAATGGAATGGAGATTAGTGGAATGGAATGAAGAGTAACAGAATGGAATGGAATGGAGAGTAACGGAATTGAATGGACTGGAATGAAATTCAATGGAGAGTAACGGAATGGAATGGAATGGAACCGAATGGAAAGGAATGGAATCGAATGGAATGGAGAATTATGGAATGGAATGGAGAGTAACCAAATGGAATAGAATGGAATGGAATGGAATGGAGAGTAACGGAATTGAATGGAATGGAATGGAAAGTAACTGAATGGAAAGGATTGGAGTGTTTGGGAATGGAATGAATTTGAGTGGAATGGAATGGAATGAAGAGGTATGGAATGGAATGCAATGGAATTGATAGTATCAGAATGGAGTGGAATGGAATGGAATGGAAT
>NW_007190035.1:0-493 GCF_000164805.1 Carlito syrichta
CAACCTATCAAGCCACCTAAAGAAGCTGGAAAAGCAAGACCACAAAAACCCTAATTTCAGCAGAAGAATCCAGATCACCAAAATAAAAGCCCAAATCCAGGACATAGAAGACAAAAAGATAATACAAAAAAAATCAATGAAAAAAAAAAGCTGGTTCTTCAAAAGAATAAACAAGATCGATGGTCCCCTAGCTAGACTAACCAAGAAAAAATGAGAAAAAAACAAATAAGCACAATCAGAAACACAAAAGATAAAGTCACATCTGACCCTGAAGAAATACAAAAGATCATTAGAGACTATTATGTACACTTGTTTGGAAACAAACTTGAAAACCTTAAGGAAATGGAGGACTTTCTGACATCACACAACCTACCTAAGTTGGAACAAGAAGAAATTGAGACCCTAAGTAGACCAATAACAATCAAGGAAATCGACTACGTAATAAGAAAACTTCCTACAAAAAAAAGGCCTGGACCAGATGGCTTTCCAGCAG
>NW_007190036.1:0-972 GCF_000164805.1 Carlito syrichta
GTCTGCATGGTTGAGTGTGGCAGAGAAGTTGGTGCTGTGTCTTCCCTCGCCTCCCAGACCAGAGTGTCAGTGTCTTCTTTCCAGCTCTGAGTCCTGGAGGTTCAGTTCCTGGCAAGTGAGTCCGAGAGGCTGGGGCTTCCTTCCTCCACCTGTTGCCCACTCACATGTTGGACCTCTGTCTCGGGCCTGGCAGGCCGTGAAAATGGGGTTCAAATTGTCTACAAGCTGCTTTTCTTGTAGAGCAGAGTTTACATGCTGGTGGCAGCCACCTGTGAGGACCTGGAAATATGGCCTCACTCAGCACCCATCCTGAAGCATGGGTGTCACTCCAAGAGAAGTGGGTCTCTGTCCTTACCTTTGGCTCCACAGCACGCATTTAGAGGAGGTTTTCCTAGCATTAGAGGCACTTCCTATGATCACAGCCCTCTGAAATTATCACTAAAAGGGTTGGTTACTGTTCAAGGAGAGTATGTGGCAAGAACAAATCCAAGGGTGCTTTCCGAAAGGTTGAGGGTTGAATATTCGTGGTGAGAAGTAAAGGAGACTCATAGCTCCATAAGAAAAGCAAGTGAAATCGTTGGCTATGGACAGCTAGGAAGCGTATCCCAGCAATCAAAGCACACTTCATTGTGCACCAGAACGACTCCTGCTAAGGGTAGGCCAGGCATGGAATCTCCCACCTCTCATCCAGACTTTGGCAGAGTGAGGATGGAAGATTGCTGGAGCCCAGGACTTTACACATGACTGAGTAACATCAGGCAGCCTCATCTCTGTCTCCAAAATGTCATTTATGAGCTGGACATGGAGACATAGGCTTTTCGTTGCGGCCGCTTGAGAGGATTGCCTGAGGCCAGGAGGTCTACACTGTGTTCAGGTATGATTGTACCACTCTACTGCCTTCTGGGCATCAGAGTGAGGCTCTGACTGAAATAGAAATGCAACCCATAGATGGGAAAAATATAGTTGCGAATG
>NW_007190037.1:0-1679 GCF_000164805.1 Carlito syrichta
TCATAATTTCAGATGTAGCTACTCTTAAGATTCTGGGTAGGATCAGAGACTGCTTCATAGAGTAACAGATATTTCTCATAAATTCCTGAACTTCAAATTTGGATCTAAGTATGAGGATAGATTTGACGGTGCCAGGCCTCATAAAACAATCCTGAGGTAATTTATTTAGTTTGGGATAGACAAAGATAGATAGATAGATAGATAGATAGATAGATAGATAGATAGATAGATAGATAGATAGATAGATAGATAATAGATAGATAGATAGATTCTAGATAGATAAGTTTCATGCAGGTAGGTCTAAATTAAAATAGGGTTAGTGGTCAAACATCTTTCTTATCCATATACAACATTCATCTGACTGAACAGACACAGCAGACCAGACTACCTCATGGGCTGGAATGCGGATCTATCAGTACAGTAAACCACAGAAACAATAAAAAGTTACATAAACACAGACATGATGTTCTAAGAAAAGCCTAAATCAGATAAGAAATAATTTTCAGTTTTTGGAAGGTGACCTTATAAGGTTGAGAGATGATAGCCAAAACATGTGATCAGATACCTGCAATGCATAATATTCCATTGTTCCTATGTACCACATATTTTTAATCCAGCCCTCTTTAGATGGGCAGTATGGTTGGTTCCATGTTCTTGCTACTGCAAACAATGTGGCGATAAAAATACATGGGCAAATATCTCTATTAGGGAGGGATTTCGTTCTTCCTGATATACTCCCGGTAGGAGGATGGCAGGGTCGATTTTTAGATCATTTAGGAATCACCCAATGGTTATCCACAGAGCTGGTACTAGTTAACACTCACACGAGCAGTGTAGAAGTGTTCCCTTTTTGTCATTTCCTCCCCACCATCTGTGGATTTGGGAACGATTGATGATACCCATCCTGACTGAAAATAGGTGACATCTCAAGGTAGATTTCATTTGCATTATTGGATGACTAATGAGGCTGAGCTTTTTGAAATGTCTTTGGTGGCTGCTTGTATGTCTGCTGTTGAGAAGGGTCTGTTCATATCTTTTGCTCACTTTGAAATGAGGCTGTTTGTTTATTTCTTGTCAGCACATGGCAGTTCCTTGTAGTTCCGAGATGATCATCCCTTGTCAGATGTACATTCGCAACTATATTTTTCCCATCTATGGGTTGCATTTCTATTTCAGTCAGAGCCTCACTCTGATGCCCAGAAGGCAGTAGAGTGGTACAATCATACCTGAACACAGTGTAGACCTCCTGGCCTCAGGCAATCCTCTCAAGCGGCCGCAACGAAAAGCCTATGTCTCCATGTCCAGCTCATAAATGACATTTTGGAGACAGAGATGAGGCTGCCTGATGTTACTCAGTCATGTGTAAAGTCCTGGGCTCCAGCAATCTTCCATCCTCACTCTGCCAAAGTCTGGATGAGAGGTGGGAGATTCCATGCCTGGCCTACCCTTAGCAGGAGTCGTTCTGGTGCACAATGAAGTGTGCTTTGATTGCTGGGATACGCTTCCTAGCTGTCCATAGCCAACGATTTCACTTGCTTTTCTTATGGAGCTATGAGTCTCCTTTACTTCTCACCACGAATATTCAACCCTCAACCTTTCGGAAAGCACCCTTGGATTTGTTCTTGCCACATACTCTCCTTGAACAGTAACCAACCCTTTTAGTGATAATTTCAGAGGGC
>NW_007190037.1:2196-3418 GCF_000164805.1 Carlito syrichta
CTTTGAAGAACTTTTTGAAAGCAGCTGCTATCATGGGTTATGACTGTTCTCTGAGTGGATGTCCACAGAGCTCCCATACTGTTGGTGTGGGCGTGGAATCTCTATGCTTTTTCTTCAATTATTCATTGTAAGGCATTCATCAGCATTTCGGACACCAATCCACAGCCACGTATATTAAAATGTATTAAATTAAACGCCATGCCAAGTGGGATTTATTTCTGGGAAACATGTGTAGCACAACTTACAAAACATAAATGGCATTTCATACAAAACTCAATCAAAGGAACATTCCGCACTAGCAGTATAAAAGTAGCCACATACAACCTTCTTTATTGAGGTGGAAAGGGAATTGAGAAAACTTCACACTGATTCATGATAGAAGCCACATACAACCTTCTTTGTTGAGGTGGAAAGGGAATTGAGAGAACTTCACACTGATTCATGATAGAAACCCTAACAAGTAACTCAGAATAGAAGAAAACCTCCTTCACCTAATAAAGGCCATGTAGTAAAACACAAAACTGACATGATTACTCCATGCTGAAACTTTCAGCTTTTCCCAAAAGATCAAGAAGTAAACATGGATATACTCTTCCACGACTTCCCTTCAAGATAGGTTTCAGATTGCTGAACAGAGCAATTAAACAAAAAACCATTTTTCAAGGTGTCCTAACGTGAGACGAAAGTAAAGTTAACTCACTTCACATACAAACGACGTTACGTATAGATAGCTCCAACAAGTTCACCAGACACACACAAACACACACACACACACACACACACAGACACTGACCCTTTCAGAACTAAAAATTCAGCATTGTTACGGAACACAAATTCAGCATACCAAAACCAGGTGTCTCTCTACACGTTCAAAGTCAACCTGAAGAAACCACTAAGGACACAATTCATTTGCAGTAGCAGCCAGAACCACAAAATAGTGAAAAAAAAGTTAAGCAGACAATAGAATAGTACACTAAACAGTACACAATATTGCTGATGGACATTGCAGAGGACATAAGCAAATGAAAATGAAATACTGGGTTCAATAAATAAAAACCGTGATATTGGAAGGTGCTACTACTACACAAAGCATTACAAACAAAAGGAAATCTCTACCCAGACCCAAATGTCTTGTATTTAAGTAGAATTGCATGAGACCTGCAATAGCCCAAACTGTCTTCAAAATGGACAAAAGTTTAGGGTTTTACACTTTTCTGCTTTC
>NW_007190038.1:0-1579 GCF_000164805.1 Carlito syrichta
AAGGAAACAATTCAATTACCATAGCAGCCAAAACCACAAAATAGTACAAAAACAAAGTTAAGCGGACAATAGAACACTACACTAAACAGTACACACTCATGCTGATAGACATTGCACAGGACATAAGCCAATGGAAAGGAAATACTGGGTTCAATAAATAAAAACCATGACGTGGGAAGATGCCACTACTACACAACGCATTAAAAACAGAAAGAAATCTCGACCAAAACCCAAATGTCTTGTATTTCAGTAGAATTGCATGAGACCTGCAGTAGCCCAAACTGTCCTCAAAACGGGCAAAGTTTAGGGTTTCACACTTTCTGCTTTCACCAAAGTCCAGGAAACCAAACACAGAGGCAATGGTATAAAACCCTAACGATTGATCCATGGAACAGAACGAACACTGAGGAATCAGTGGACACATTTATGGCCACATACATTCCGTGGGAATAGGGCAGTCCTTCCACACACACTTCTCAGAAAACTGGATACTCTCATGCATAATCCAGCAGTTCCACGTCCAGCAAAAGCCACAACACAGGTAAGAAAATACAAGAAAAGAAGAGTCTGTGAACTCACGGTTAAGGGTCCATGTCCAAGGGCGGCCTGACTCACGTTCCCTCGACGTGGTAGGGGGGCCCCAGCTCCGCCGCCTGCGGGGGGCCCGGCTCCGCCGCCAGCGGGGGGCCCAGCTCCGCGGCCAGCGGGGGGCCCAGCTCCGCGGTCGTCCCAGTCGCCGCGAGCCACACTCTGGGGTCCCGCAGCGCGGGAGTCCGAAGCACTCCGGGGGAGGCCGCGGCCCGGGAGGCGGAACCGCGTTGCGCCTCGGTGCTCGCAGGCAGGATTCTGAGGAAGGATCGCGTCAACCCAGCAGGTCACGCGGCCGGGACGCGACGCGCCGTCCTCACGCCAGGGCGCTGCAGCCCCGCAATGGCGAGGGACCCGGAGCCCCGCCCCCACAAGAGAGAGATTGACAGCAGGTCCCATTCATTGTGCAGAGTAGGTGTCTGACACCCCGCAACAACTCCCACGTAACGTTAACACAGGGAAACACGCCAACGTGGTCAGAAAGAAAACATGCCAGAAAGCTCCACATACCTCCGCAGGGAAAAAGACACACATCTGGAGAATGCATTTTAAGTAGCAGTATACAGTTGCTGTTGTCAGTGAAACATATCCAGTCAGTCAACTGGGATACATTTCAAAAATAAGTTAACTAACAATCAGCAACAGGATATTTTATCTAAGCACATTTCAATAAAATAAGGGTCTGTGTTTTCATTTCGGTGTGGAAAAAAGTGATTAAGGCTACAGCAACAAGAAGTTCTTTCTAATGACTGGCTATGGATTCAGGGTTCTGGTGTAAACTTTTGCTTCTGAATTTGTAATTTGAAAGAGGTAGGGTACAATTCAGGTGAAATATATTAATATTCATTTTACAGGAACCCTTGTTGTTCAGGCCTGTCCCCGAACGTCCCGGCACCCCAGGCACAAACCAACTACTGCAAGTCCTGGCCCTCCCCCTCCCCTGCATTTCCCAACTCTGAAAATCTTTTTTGTTGTCGTTATTATGATGCTG
>NW_007190039.1:0-943 GCF_000164805.1 Carlito syrichta
TCTGTATTTTGCCTGATTTTCTGTGTTGGCTTCTGCACATTATAGTAGACTGTCTTTCCTAGCTTTGTCAGAGAGTTCTTGTGTAGAAAAGGATCTCACAATCCATTTGGCCAGAAATGCTAAGGTTCCTTTCTAACCTTTGTGTTTTGTAAACTGCTTTATCTGTTCTGGGTCCATCCCTAAAAGATTAAGATGTGAGATGTCTTGTCAGTACCCCAAGATGGGTAAGGTAGAATCCAGAACTTTCAGATGTAGCTGAAAAGATTGGAGTGTACAGTGTGTGTTCTGATTCCTTCTGTCTTCATGGTGAAGATGAACATAAGCATCTATCTCCTATTTTGTCAGGACTAAGCTGGGGCAAACATATGTGACAAATGCCTGTACTTACACCCTGAGCCTATAGAAATAGTTCTATTCTGGAAGTGGTTCCACTGTAAATTTCTTTGTTCTGTAGTCTTAAGGAGACTCAGAAAGGCAAAGCCCCATAGACTTCCAGAGTCTCTGCGTTAAGCAGAGAGTCTATTAGGTGGAAGCTGTAGAAGTTATGGCACTTGATGCATGGACAAACTGCTTCCAGATGAAATGAGTAGACCTGGATTTATCACTGTGGTGAGTCATCAAATTCTGAACTCCAACTCAGGCTGTGGGAAGGTTACTGTTCTATGTCTTGATAACATCTTGATGTAAATTAGTTAGAAGTCATGATACCAAGTAGCCACTGGAAGATTGAAAAAACTCTTGCTGGAAAGAACCAGGGAGTTTTGTTTTCAAGCCCATTCTCTTCACTGCTCCCAGAGGAGGAAACACGTCCTTTAAAAAAGCCACATTTTTTCTCTGTGGTCTAGAGAAACTCACATTTGCCTAATTTCCTCTGCTCTGGGACTGGGTGAATTAAGAGCAAAACCATGAGAAATTTTACACTTAGAGTGCTATATGTGTGTTC
>NW_007190040.1:0-861 GCF_000164805.1 Carlito syrichta
TAGTAGACAGGAGTCTCTCAAATTATTTTGACTTTCTCTTAGAATTTATCTGTGAACACATGTTTGTTTAAGGTTTCTATAGGTAGAGGGAGATTCAGAAGCCACCTCTTCTGCCATGGTGCTGATATAATATACCTCAAGGCTTTTAGATTATTAATCCTCAAACAAATTATAAAATGGAGATTATTCTTCCTTTGTGGTAAACATAAAAATTCAAGATTAAGAAATGTCCAACATGTGACAGAGCTAGGTTTATCAATTTTTGACAGACATCTTAGGGTATCTATTATCAAATCTTGGAATTTGACTTCATACCTACTTTAAGATTCTGAAAATTTCTAAGGTATATTAATTTTTTTCTGGATTTGCATTGCAGAGATAAATGGGAAAGTTTAACATACAGGAATGTGGGAGAAGAAGAATCATGATCAAACAAAGGTGGTGCCAAACATATTTCTGTGTAGTTTTTTGTGTCATTGGCACCATGTAGGTTTTTGTAGGCTCAGAATGCCTGGATTCCAAGCCATAAACTAATGACTGAGTCATTTTGACACTTAATATTAGAAATGGTAATTTATATGTTTTGGGAGGGCATGATAGTTGACTGCCCACTTCATTGACACCCCCTTGAATTTTTGCGTTAAGTTGATGAGTGGCTTAACTTTTCAGTGGTGACAGTATCATTTTGACATTTATTATATAATCAGATTGCCAAAGATATTTCAAGTAGAATTATTATCTCTATTTTGCTTTGAACAAAATATAGATTATCTTATGAGCATCTGTGATTAGCTTGCTATAAACTAAGAGACAGCACAATTATTTTTATTGTACAAAAAATGACCATATTTGGTAAAAAGC
>NW_007190041.1:0-789 GCF_000164805.1 Carlito syrichta
TACCTCAAGGCTTTTAGATTATTAATCCTCAAACAAATTATAAAATGGAGATTATTCTTCCTTTGTGGTAAACATAAAAATTCAAGATTAAGAAATGTCCAACATGTGACAGAGCTAGGTTTATCAATTTTTGACAGACATCTTAGGGTATCTATTATCAAATCTTGGAATTTGACTTCATACCTACTTTAAGATTCTGAAAATTTCTAAGGTATATTAATTTTTTTCTGGATTTGCATTGCAGAGATAAATGGGAAAGTTTAACATACAGGAATGTGGGAGAAGAAGAATCATGATCAAACAAAGGTGGTGCCAAACATATTTCTGTGTAGTTTTTTGTGTCATTGGCACCATGTAGGTTTTTGTAGGCTCAGAATGCCTGGATTCCAAGCCATAAACTAATGACTGAGTCATTTTGACACTTAATATTAGAAATGGTAATTTATATGTTTTGGGAGGGCATGATAGTTGACTGCCCACTTCATTGACACCCCCTTGAATTTTTGCGTTAAGTTGATGAGTGGCTTAACTTTTCAGTGGTGACAGTATCATTTTGACATTTATTATATAATCAGATTGCCAAAGATATTTCAAGTAGAATTATTATCTCTATTTTGCTTTGAACAAAATATAGATTATCTTATGAGCATCTGTGATTAGCTTGCTATAAACTAAGAGACAGCACAATTATTTTTATTGTACAAAAAATGACCATATTTGGTAAAAAGCATATGCAAAGTTGGAAAATATTTGGGTGTAAAAGCAGCAGTTGTTATTAATCCTTGATTT
>NW_007190042.1:0-948 GCF_000164805.1 Carlito syrichta
AAGAAATGTCCCAACATGTGACAGAGCTAGGTTTATCAATTTTTGACAGACATCTTAGGGTATCTATTATCAAATCTTGGAATTTGACTTCATACCTACTTTAAGATTCTGAAAATTTCTAAGGTATATTAATTTTTTTCTGGATTTGCATTGCAGAGATAAATGGGAAAGTTTAACATACAGGAATGTGGGAGAAGAAGAATCATGATCAAACAAAGGTGGTGCCAAACATATTTCTGTGTAGTTTTTTGTGTCATTGGCACCATGTAGGTTTTTGTAGGCTCAGAATGCCTGGATTCCAAGCCATAAACTAATGACTGAGTCATTTTGACACTTAATATTAGAAATGGTAATTTATATGTTTTGGGAGGGCATGATAGTTGACTGCCCACTTCATTGACACCCCCTTGAATTTTTGCGTTAAGTTGATGAGTGGCTTAACTTTTCAGTGGTGACAGTATCATTTTGACATTTATTATATAATCAGATTGCCAAAGATATTTCAAGTAGAATTATTATCTCTATTTTGCTTTGAACAAAATATAGATTATCTTATGAGCATCTGTGATTAGCTTGCTATAAACTAAGAGACAGCACAATTATTTTTATTGTACAAAAAATGACCATATTTGGTAAAAAGCATATGCAAAGTTGGAAAATATTTGGGTGTAAAAGCAGCAGTTGTTATTAATTCCTTGATTTTTCCTCTTGTTTTGACAATGGTAGGCTATGGGTGAGGAGAGACATACCTTGTCCTTACTCCCACCTTCATGCTCTGAAATCATATTGATATTATCCTTACTCCTGGGAGAGAAAAACCAAAATTGTTTGCTATCATTCTGTATAATTAAAAGCAGAGGGAGGGAAGGAGGGAGGAAGGAAAAAGAAAGAAGGAAGGAAGGCAAGGAAGGAGGAAAAATAACCTATGTATTGGACACTAAGTAAAGT
>NW_007190043.1:0-835 GCF_000164805.1 Carlito syrichta
TCAAACAAAGGTGGTGCCAAACATATTTCTGTGTAGTTTTTTGTGTCATTGGCACCATGCAGGTTTTGTAGGCTCAGAATGCCTGGATTCAAGCCATAAACTAATGACTGAGTCATTTTGACACTTAATATTAGAAATGGTAATTTATATGTTTTGGGAGGGCATGATAGTTGACTGCCCACTTCATTGACACCCCCTTGAATTTTTGCGTTAAGTTGATGAGTGGCTTAACTTTTCAGTGGTGACAGTATCATTTTGACATTTATTATATAATCAGATTGCCAAAGATATTTCAAGTAGAATTATTATCTCTATTTTGCTTTGAACAAAATATAGATTATCTTATGAGCATCTGTGATTAGCTTGCTATAAACTAAGAGACAGCACAATTATTTTTATTGTACAAAAAATGACCATATTTGGTAAAAAGCATATGCAAAGTTGGAAAATATTTGGGTGTAAAAGCAGCAGTTGTTATTAATTCCTTGATTTTTCCTCTTGTTTTGACAATGGTAGGCTATGGGTGAGGAGAGACATACCTTGTCCTTACTCCCACCTTCATGCTCTGAAATCATATTGATATTATCCTTACTCCTGGGAGAGAAAAACCAAAATTGTTTGCTATCATTCTGTATAATTAAAAGCAGAGGGAGGGAAGGAGGGAGGAAGGAAAAAGAAAGAAGGAAGGAAGGCAAGGAAGGAGGAAAAATAACCTATGTATTGGACACTAAGTAAAGTTGTCTCTGGCATACTGACTTAGGCAAGAGTCACCCTATGCTGAATTAGAAAGAATTGCTAATCATTATGTTTTCTTAAACATAAATCAGGAAACCCC
>NW_007190044.1:0-843 GCF_000164805.1 Carlito syrichta
GGCATAGAATTCAACACTTAATGATTTAATAGTTATAAAACTTCACACATTTGTTGGAAAAGTAAGCCACAGTCCTAAGCATTTTGAAGGCTTCTACATATGTGTTTCAAATGTGGAGAGGATACAAAAATGCATCCTCAAGGAGTATAAAGTTCAGTAGAGGGATGAGATAAAGTGGGGGATGACTGAGCAGACACCATCTATAGGTGATACATGAATGATCAAGCAGGTGCTAATTTACAGATTTATAGAAAGGAGAAGCCATGTGGTATGTAGTTATTGTGGACTGTTTAATGGATTAGGTGCAACTTTGTCCTTGAAATATGAGTATGTTTAAACAGGTGATCAGAGGACAGAATTCTAAGAAGAGAGACCTGCATGAACAAAGATGTGTGTCAGGCAAGATGATAGGTTCAGGAGTGATGAGAGATGAGTCTAGAAATATCAAAAGACTTGAGGGAGCAGACATGATACAAGTGAAAGTTAAATTGTGATTAGATTGGAGAGGGATTTGGAAATCACCTTAAGGAAGTGAATTATCAGGATGGGACTGGTAGAATAGGTGATAAGTAGGAGAAGGGGAATTGGAGGCATAATTCTGCCCCCACCCTTCACAAAGAAACACAAAACAAAATGAGTATCACATATATATTTATACAGTGATAGAAGGTACACCAGTTTTCTGGGTGTGTCTCTAAATGCTTTTGTTACTTTGGTACTAAAGAGAACAAAATTGAATGATTTAACGTTATTCTGTCGCATGCCCTTTACCAAATGAGGCAAAGTAAAAGATCAGTAGAAGTTATGTTACATTTGTAGAAGATATATACAGAACACTCCATT
>NW_007190045.1:0-5166 GCF_000164805.1 Carlito syrichta
CATTGTGTACCTGTTTCATGTGTTAGCCTTTTCTCCACAACTACTGGTAAACTGCTTTTGGGAAGGCATTGCTTTTTATCTTTATCTATTCCCCACTATATCTCCCAAAAGTCCTGATGACTACTTTCAAATACTACATTAGTATTGGTTGTTAATTGATTGATTGATTGATTGATCTCAATAGTATTCTCTAAATTGAGCACAGAAGGCAATGATCAGAGGCAGGTTACAGATCAACAAAATCTCTCTTGACAGGATAGGCAGGCCTTTGAAGAAAAAAAGGAATATGACTGACCAGGCAGAAAGAGGAAGTAGTGGAAATACATTAGCTATGTACAGTGTATCCTCATTTTTGTAGATACCCTGTTTATGAATTCACCTACCTCCTAAAACTTATTTGCAACCTCGAAGTCCATACTCAAGGTACTTTTCCAGTCACTCGTAGAAATGCACATCAGAGCAGTGAAAATTTTGAGCCTAATACACACCCACTCAGCTGAGATGAAACGAGACAATACTCTGTCTTCTTGCTACAGCTGTCATACTGTGAGCAAATATCCTATTTGCAGCCTGTTTAGTGTTGTTTTCCACATTTTTGTGTCTTGTGTAGGTAATTTTGCTGTTTAAAACGGCCTCCAAGCATGGTGTTGCTGAAATGTTGTCTAATATTCTAAGCACAAGGGACTGTGATGTGCCTTACAGAGAAAATGCATATGTTGGACAAGCCTCCTTCAGGCAGGAGTTATATATAGTGCGGTTGTCTGTGAACTCAATGCTAATGGATTAACCATATATTAAAGAAGGTGTTCGTTAAACAGAAACACACATAAACCATTAATCGATGGATGAAAGTGCTGTGGCCAGATCCTCACAGGAACCACACCCTGTATTTTCCCCTGTGAGGAATGGTTCAGTATTCACAAATTCCATGTCCATAACTTTATAGAACATAACAATCGCAAATAATGAGAATCGACGATATATAAGAACATCCCATTATTCCTTCATGGGACAATGAGGTGCCTGACCTCTGGGAAATTCTCCTTTGACACAGACCATCATCATCACATGCTTGTTCATGGCACTTTTGGCCAGGATTGGTCACTCTCATCTTACCTGTTCATGTCGATCTACCAGATCATCTGGTCTCCAGCCCATCCGCTGCCACTGTGTGGACTGTCACTGGTGCCTCCTCTATGTGACTTCCACGTGACTCTTGCAAACTTGGCCACAGACCTAAAGCCCAAGTAGCAAATAATACAGAGCAGTGGTGCTCAACCCAGGCAGCCCATTAGAATCATTTGGACTGCTAAAATGTCTCCATGCCCAGGCCCTACTTAGATCAGTTAAATCAAAGTCTCTGGGGGAGCTGATGGGAACCCAATCTTCAGAGAATTAAGAGCTTGCCAGGTGGTTCCAATGAGCTGTCAAGATCTGGAAGAGATCCCAACTTGGTAGAGAACCTCAACCAAACATCCTGGAAGAATATGGACTGTATTTGCCAAACAAATAAGTTTCACCACTATTCCTAACAAAATGCAATAAAAGCGCTCAAGTAAAGCATTTAGGACTGATGAAACGAAATGAATTATTGGAAGAGGGGAAATCCTAAAAATGACATAAGTGTGCCTTAAACATTTCACTGGGACCTCAACATACAGTACTTTCATTCAGGGTCAATGTCTCATATAAGGCCAAGGCACTCCCTCTGAGCACGAATCCCTTACTTGGCATTCTATGTCATTTTTCTCACCCAAGCAGCATTCATGATATCTCATCTCTGATTTCCAGTTACAGGGAAGGGGAGTCTTATCTTTCACAGCTGCTTTACTCACACTTAACTCAGCAGAATTAAAGCGTTTACCATTTGACCTGCGACTCTTTCCAAATATGCAACTTATCTTTACACAGAAACAACTTTTCCACTCATATTTTTAGAGTTTCTACTTAATTAATTTGCCTATTTGCAATCCAGGCACAATTGACGTAAAAACAACTGGCTAGACAGGGTGCGGTGGCTCAAGCCTGTAATCCCAGCACTTTAGAGCCCGAGGCGAGAGGATTGCTGAGCCCAAGGTTTCAAGACCGGCATAGGCAACTTGGTGAGACCTTGTCTCTACAATAAATCAAGAAAAATTATTGTTCATAATAAAAAATATTGATTATAAGTTGGAGGACAAGCCGATGTGGTAGGTGTACAGTTTGTGGCTGGGCAGGAAGGCGGGTTGCTGGTGCAGCGCCCACAGAGGGCCGGTGCGGATCTGTAGGGTCAGTGGGCAGAGGCGGTGAGGTCTTAGGTGTGCCTGAAGGGCTGCTGGTGGTCTCCATCAGAGACCAGATTTTGGGCTTGCTGTGGGACACTCCCTGCAGGCCGCCCACCGCAAAGCTGGGGCTCAGCAGGTTCATGCTGCCAGGCTCCAGGTCCTCCTTGGCAGAGTCCAGGGGTTAGTCTAGGGGCTTGAGCTCCTCAGCTGTCGCCAGCTGCGAGTCTGAGTCCTGAGCATGCAATTGATTCGCACAGCTCGGTCTTGTCCTCATTGTCTTCGCTGCTCTGGTCGCCATCGTGTGAATGTCGATGCTCTCCAAATCAATCTCATTGTCATCCTCGGCCTTCTCTGGGTCGCCATTGGTGTCACTGCTAAAGAGGGCACAGTCCTCCTGGTCCTTGCTGCTCACATCCCACGTCAACTTGTTCTCTTTCTTGAGGCACCAGCGTGCGTTGGGGAACCAGGTGGAGACCTGCGTGAGGGTCATCTTGATAATGATGACTAGCATGATCTTCTCATCCTTGGTGGAGTAGGGGTTCTTGCAGTGTTCGTTCAGTGAGACCTTGAGTGTGCTGGTGCTCTTGTGTGTGCCGTTCTTGGACCACCCGGCGATCCCTGTACTGGAACTGGCCATAGGGGTTATAGGCAGGTGTCCTGTGCATGACAGAGGTGATCTGGTCACCTTGGGGTTGTCCTTGAGCTCATACTTGGAACCCTCCAGCAACCCGCAGGGCCAGCGTCCAGAGGGAAGAGGGAGGTGTGAGAGAGAAAGAGAGAGACCCGGGGCCAGAGAGGTCTAGAGCAGCTGTTGCTTAGGCACAGAGCCTTCAGTTTCCAGGAAGGCCCCTCAATCCACTTCATGGGTGAAAGGAGGATCAGAGGCAGGAGACTGCCTTTCCACCCACAGCAAAAATCGGTTGTTTGTCATTCTAGAAAATTTACAGCAAGCGCACCTCTTTGGAAGGTCACTCAGGAGCCGCAGTCCCACATGGTCCCCTGGATGCCCATCTCCCCACCATCAGCCACTCCAAAACCTACTGCTCCACAACCCATATCTCCAAGTTTATCTCACACTAGCTAGAGGATAAAACCTTTCAACTAGGCAGATAAAGTCATTTTTTCCAAATGCAAACAGCCCATTGCCCGAGGCCTCCTCCCTTCACCCCAAGGGGGGTAGCTAAAAATAAACTGCCCTGGTTTTCCTGGGGCCTGAACCTACTAATGATTGAAAAGGAAAGCTCAAGCCTTTTATCTCCCAAATTTGCCTGTATATAATGGTTCACCCACATTTAAAGGTCTTAGTAGTGACAGATAATTTAAAATTTTATCTGGGCCATGATGACACAATAACAAAACACCATCTTAAAAAATACAAAAGTTGGGCTTATCCTGTAAAATATTAATACTTAGGCTGGAAGCTGTGCACTGCCAGGAGGTAAAGAGCTGTTTCCTGGGCCCAGCCCAGTTTACATAATCTCCCAAGTTTGACTTTGATCTGAAGGGAGCAAACACAAACTGTTTGAAGGCATTTAGAGGCAGTGATTTATTTGCAATCAACATTCTTCTTATAATCAGTTGTAAAACACAAGTCAAATTATCCCATCAAGTTTTTTTGGTAAATAACTTTTTTCTTTCTAACAACCTCATTAGACCTCGTTACAACCATAAATTCTCCAGACAGACATTCACAATTTTATCTGCACATGCAGAGTTCCCAAATAGCACACATCTGTATTCAAAATGACTGTAAAAAGTGACCACCCTCCGTGTAGAAAATGGTCAATGTGCTAGATCAGCAAAGGAAATTCAGACTCTGAGAAAGTTGTAAATGAGCAGATTTCTTTGACTATTTAGCTTGGTGGAGAAGGTCACAGATAAAAGTTTTCTGTGACTAGATTTTATTTTTGCCTAATCACTGCAAAATGTACTTTGCACTTTTCTAATCATTTTGGTTGTACTGGAGAAGAAGACGTTTCAGCGTGGACTCTACTGGGAATTCTTTCTGAAGGGACACCTTGTAAATCTCTCATTCTGGCAGCCAGGACAAAATGTGACTGATCTTTTTCCATAGTGTGAGATCTGAAAGGTGGCAGGACCTCTCTCAGAGAAGTAGGCTTTCCTTCAAAACTACAAGAAAAGTTAAAACAAAACCCATCAGGCTCTCTCTGTCTCTCTGCTCCTGCATGGTTGGTGGGGATTGATTCCTGCACCTCCTTTGGGGAGTGAGGTTTCTTGGGGGCACCAGGGCAGTGAGTTATCCTGTGGGGAGCAACATAGGAGGGGGCTATCTTCCCCAGGACCCCACATGACCCCACACAACTCCCCAGCAGCCCAAAGTTGGAGCCAGGATTTCACAGTCAGACCCAGGAAAATGGATCATTTGAGCTAGCAGACAGGTCAATGCCCCTGCAGAGAATTAAATGTGCAGCCACTTCCCCCCACAGCTGACACCCACTGGAAGGGAGGAGTAAGAGGACACAATTTATGTTAAGCCACTGGACACTGTTTTCTTTAATCCTCCATTACTTAACACAAGAAGGAAAGGGTGCAAATGAATGAAAACTTTGGCAACTTACAAAAGTAAAACCAAACACCACTTCAGATGCCAAAAATGATTTCAACTTAATTTTTGCTTATGCTCAAAACTGCACAATCGCCATGAGGCGACCTCTTCAACCCATGTGATCCCTATTGTTTGGATTATTTTTATTCGCTAGATATGGCTTTACAGGATTCCCTCTGGAAAACTTGGATACAATTACCTCAGCTCTGCCAGAAAGAGAGAAAACCAAGACTTCCAGACTTGAGTGAAAAGTTGAAGAGTACACAGGAGCGGGGACAGCAGCCAGAAAGAGGAGTCCCACTAAGCCAGGTTAAGCCACTGGGACCCCCAGGCCTG
>NW_007190046.1:0-859 GCF_000164805.1 Carlito syrichta
CAGGAACCACACCCTGTATTTTCCCCTGGGAGGAATGGTTCAGTATTCACAAATTCCATGTCCATAACTTTATAGAACATAACAATCACAAATAATGAGAATCGACGATATATAAGAACATCCCATTATTCCTTCATGGGACAATGAGGTGCCTGACCTCTGGGAAATTCTCCTTTGACACAGACCATCATCATCACATGCTTGTTCATGGCACTTTTGGCCAGGATTGGTCACTCTCATCTTACCTGTTCATGTCGATCTACCAGATCATCTGGTCTCCAGCCCATCCGCTGCCACTGTGTGGACTGTCACTGGTGCCTCCTCTATGTGACTTCCACGTGACTCTTGCAAACTTGGCCACAGACCTAAAGCCCAAGTAGCAAATAATACAGAGCAGTGGTGCTCAACCCAGGCAGCCCATTAGAATCATTTGGACTGCTAAAATGTCTCCATGACCAGGCCCTACTTAGATCAGTTAAATCAAAGTCTCTGGGGGAGCTGATGGGAACCCAATCTTCAGAGAATTAAGAGCTTGCCAGGTGGTTCCAATGAGCTGTCAAGATCGGGAAGAGAGCCCAACTTGGTAGAGAACCTCAACCAAACATCCTGGAAGAATATGGACTGTATTTGCCAAACAAATAAGTTTCACCACTATTCCTAACAAAATGCAATAAAAGCGCTCAAGTAAAGCATTTAGGACTGATGAAACGAAATGAATTATTGGAAGAGGGGAAATCCTAAAAATGACATAAGTGTGCCTTAAACATTTCACTGGGACCTCAACATACAGTACTTTCATTCAGGGTCAATGTCTCATATAAAGCCAAGGCACTCCCTCTGAGCACAAATCCCTCACTGG
>NW_007190047.1:0-816 GCF_000164805.1 Carlito syrichta
ATCAAAGACAAACAGATTCATTTAAATCACTCTCATGTGTAACTTTGTTTCAGTTCAGGATTCTCACTGTGTGCTTCCATTTCCTTGTTATAAAGACTATTAGGCAGTTGGGGGAAATACAAAAATTACCCTAAATTCTATTCAATAAATATTAAAACTTTCAGACAAATTTTCTCAATTGTAAAATACTTTGCAACATCAAGTAATTATATGCAGTTAAAACCCCATTGTTGGTTTACTTTCCCTTGTTAATTTATAATATAATTACCTGTACTAAGGAAAACTAACAGATTAGCAAGCACTGGAAATCAAAAATATCTCTCAACATCACAAAAATAAAGACAAACTTTTATTCCACTCGTGGAGTATTTCAGATTTCAGATAAAACTATTTAATACTTTCCACCTTTTTAATAAACCATAAAGAATCTCAAGAGTATTTCCTTGGAGACAATGTTCTTGGCTCTTTGTAAATATATGGAAGAGGCTTTCTCCTGTGCCTGCCTTCTCCCTGGGCCATGACTCAGACACCCGGGACTGGGATTAGGGAGTTTCACTCTGGAGCATATTGCTCCTTTTCCTCCCTGGTCCCCCATCTTCCAGTGGGTGGGCGGTTACTGAATCTACATTTAAACCTCAGATCAGAAACAAACCTACACTCTCCTCCATGTCATGCAATGAGCCCAGAGGCAGACATCGTAGATGTTTTCCTGGGCTCAGCCCACAGCGACATTCTCTGCCCTTCCTGCCTCACATGAATCCATATGGGGGTTCCTTCCTATAGCAGATGCTGTACCTGGGCCTGAAAAACCTCCTG
>NW_007190048.1:0-3492 GCF_000164805.1 Carlito syrichta
CCTGCACATGCGTGACCAGCACTTCTTGCTTTTCTGTACCTTGCTGTTCCCTTTACCTGAAAGTCATGTTTCCCTTCCCAGTCTGATGGGCTATGACCCTTTGCCCTCCATCAGTCACAAGGACCTTCTCCTCCAGCGCCCCCTGAACTTCCAGGCTGGAATCACATCCTCTTGCAGGCAGCCCAGGAAGAGATGATGTATTTCCCTGCAATTTGATTTTTCCCCCCAGTCCACATCTTGCCTGTTTTTCCCTGCCATCCAGGATCGCAGAACATGAATGTGCTAAAGTTTATTTAATTATATCTCTCCTAAAGAGCATTTAAATGGTTTCTAATTAGTCATTACTGCATATTGTGTCACTGGAGCTGTCCTAGCACATGTATATTGTGTTCCTGTGTAAGAGTTTCTCGGGATTCACCACCTTACAATATGCAGTTGCCAGGTAAGACTTCTGGTTGGGTACAGTGCCTGTGTCCCCAATGTGAGCAAATGTGAACCTGAAAGAGCCAATCTTTCAAGATGGAGACTGAGTTACTGCCTAGGCTTAATTAATTATCCAATTAAATACTTTTCTGAGTTTCAGTCTCACTCTGTCACCCAGGCTGGAGTGCAGTGTCATGCTCACAGCCATCACAGACTCAATCTGCTGGGCTCAGGTGATCAATTTAAAACAGAGCCAACATAATATTAAAAAGTATAAAAGCAACAGGTGCTGGCGAGGCTGCAGAGAAAAGATAATGCATCTACACTGTTTGGGGGAATTAAGCTGGTTCAACCTTTTTATAAAGCAATGTAGTGTTTTCTCAAAGCACTAAAAATGGAGCGACAGCAAGCTAACTTTCAGAGAAACAGAAATCATTCTACCAAAAAGACACCTGCACAAACATGTTCACTGCAGCACTACTCATAATAGCAAAACCATGGAACCAACCCAGATGCTCATCAAAAGTGGTCTGGATGAAGAAAATGTGGTCCATGGACACAATGGAATACCACACAGCCATAAAAGAAGAACAAAATCATGTCCTTTGCAGAAACATGAATGAAACTGGGAGACCATCATTCTAGCAAGTAAGTCTAGAAACCAATCCCATGCCTTTTTAATTTTTGGTCTTCAATTCTGTCCTGTTACTGAAGATTATTTTACTGAGTGCTATAATGTTCCACATTTTTCTTGCTCATAAACTGGTCCTAAACATTGGGGCACACAAACACAAACAACACCAGGCACTGCTAAAGGAAAGAGGGATTGTGGGGAGAAATGGGTACCCACCACCGATTGGGTACCATGTCTACTACTAGGGGGAGGGAAGGCTTGCTTGAAGTCCAAACCATACCTGCATGCACTTAATTACATGGTAATCCTCACATGTACCCCACATTTAAAAAATAAAATACAGCCAGGCTCGGTGGCTCAGACAGTAATCCCGCACTTTGGGAGGCTGAGGTGAGTGGATTGCGTGAGCCCGCAGGTTCGAGACCCGGCTGGGTAACTTGGCAAGACCGCATCTCTACAATAAATCAAAAAATTAGCTGGGCGTGGTAGCGCTCACCTGTATTTCCAGCTACTTGGAAGGCTGAGGAGGAAGGATTGCCGGAGCCCAGCAGATCAAGGCTGCGGTGACCGGGAGCGGCCACTGCACTCCAGAGGGAGACTCCAACTCAAAAAATAAAATGAAATAAAATAAAATACAATTTCAACATTAAACAGAACCCAAAAGCCATTTGCTGATTAGGGTTTGAAAATACTCTGAGTTCCCCCAAAATGTACTTTTTTTTCTGTGGGTTTAGAAACCAACCAATGATAGCTCACCTGGACATACCAATCAAAGATCTCCTGGACCAACCAATCAGAGCTCACGTGAACCAACCAACCAAAGCTCACCTGAACCAACCAATTAGAGCTGTTTCATCTGAACCACCAATCAGAGCTCACTTGCCTTGGCAATGAGGACCTCAGCTGTACCACAAGGCAGAAGGAATTGTAGCAACTCTTAAAAACTGAAACAAAGAAACCAGGAAGTCCAAGCACAATGCAGATTGTGCCAATTCTATTTTAGAAAATGATTCCAGCAAACATCTGTGAAGAACTTAAAAGTTTAAATTAGACTCTAAAAACACTGTCGTCCTTTGAAATACATTTTTTAAAACTAGCTTTTCTAAAATAATATGCTGGTCACTGCCTCATTCTAAAAAGTGACTTGTTTGGCCTTTCTGTGGACAGAGTCAGTAATCACTTGCTGAGCGGCAGGCACCATGTGCTGAGTTCAGGGACAAACAGACACAGGAACATTGATTACCCTAAGACCCTCTGCACGAGAGGTCCTGGGATCCCCCACCTTACAACATGCCCAAACCCCTGGGCTTGGTACTTGCTCTGGGGTCTCCAAGCAGAGCAGCCCATGGGTGGGCTCTGCTCTGCAGTGTCTTGTCCCCTCCCAGCTAGGCACATCCCCCTCAGCCTCCACCCTTCCAAACTTCACAGACCCCCCCCCTTTTCTGTCACAGGATAGGTGACCCTGAGGTAGTATGTATGGCTTTCTATTCAATCACCTTTGTCCTCTACCCTGCGATAATTCCTTCTGTCTTTGTGTTAACTCAAGTGAACATACCCCCTTTTTTCTCATAAATATTTGAGGTGTCTGTTGGTGAGGGGTGTATTTTGATAATAAATTCAAAAAAGGCAGTCGACGAGGGTGCTACTTTTGTTTTCAGGACACATGTCCTCTCCTGTGTGTCTCATGACACCTGTTAAGTGACCAGCAGGGAAGGATGGAGGAAGAGCCCCATACATTAATGTCACTTAGACAGAACTCTAGCTTTGAGTCAGGGGTGAAGGACTCTGCCCAGCAGGAGGTTTTTCAGGCCCAGGTACAAGCATCTGCTATAGGAAGAAACCCCCATATGGATTCATGTGAGGCAGGAAGGGCAGAGAATGTCGCTGTGGGCTGAGCCCAGGAAAACATCTACGATGTCTGCCTCTGGGCTCATTGCATGACATGGAGGAGAGTGTAGGTTTGTTTCTGATCTGAGGTTTAAATGTAGATTCAGTAACCGCCCACCCACTGGAAGATGGGGGACCAGGGAGGAAAAGGAGCAATATGCTCCAGAGTGAAACTCCCTAATCCCAGTCCCGGGTGTCTGAGTCATGGCCCAGGGAGAAGGCAGGCACAGGAGAAAGCCTCTTCCATATATTTACAAAGAGCCAAGAACATTGTCTCCAAGGAAATACTCTTGAGATTCTTTATGGTTTATTAAAAAGGTGGAAAGTATTAAATAGTTTTATCTGAAATCTGAAATACTCCACGAGTGGAATAAAAGTTTGTCTTTATTTTTGTGATGTTGAGAGATATTTTTGATTTCCAGTGCTTGCTAATCTGTTAGTTTTCCTTAGTACAGGTAATTATATTATAAATTAACAAGGGAAAGTAAACCAACAATGGGGTTTTAACTGCATATAATTACTTGATGTTGCAAGTACTTTACAATTGA
>NW_007190048.1:3703-7011 GCF_000164805.1 Carlito syrichta
TTATGCGTTTGATCATAGAGACTCTGTCAGTGCTGACCTGTTTACTGTCATTCATTCCCTAGGTACTTCTCTTACCTTGGGACTTGGGATCCTGAGAGTGAGAAAAGAAAACAAGCAAAGGCAAGTTCAGTGTCAGATCTGAAAAACAAAAATCCAGCAAAAGAAATTCCAGCCGTGAAACTATGTGGCCAGGAACATTCTAGGAGCAAGTAGCGGTAGAAAATGCCTCTTCCTAAAGCAAAAGGCTCTTATTTCATCCCTGGTGGTGCCCTGGCCCTCAGAGCAGTGTCCCTGCCCACCCCCCAGCCCAGCCTCTGTAGTGGACCCTGAAGGTTGCTCCAGTTTTTTTACAGCTCTCCTGTCATGAGTAGGAAACACATAGATGCTTCCACTTCTCTTTGTTTCATTTTTTATCTTGGGCAAAGTTTGGAGACAGCAGCATCAGGAGAAAAATTTCATCATAGCAATAGAGAGAGTCAGGGTATTCATTTATTTTGGCCCATCGGTGCTCAGGCACATCACACAGATGCTTCTGAGAGTCTTTAAGTTCAGCAAGTGAATGTTTGGGGAAGGAGGAGAGGATGGTGCAAGGTGGGAGAAGTTCCCATGGCACATTCACCCTTGTGTTGGCCATGCTGACCTTCCTAAACATTAAATCAGATCCCTTGAAATGAATGTCCCTTATGTTTTTCCTGGCTAGTTCATACAAATATTCTTCATCTCAGTCTTACATATGATATATTTTCTCATTCTCACTCCTAGAAGTGACAAATAAATAGTACAGGCACAACTCCTGTATCATTCCCTACATGAATGGACACATGAGAAGCTCCTTGTTGCAATATTCTACTGCCCATGAGCAGTTTAATGAGGTAGTAAGACATGGATACTCTCTCTTATGCTTCTGTAAAAAATATGAATAGGGAAAATGAATAAAGGACATGCTCTCGAATAAATGGTGCTGGAAAGACAAGACAGTCATATACAGAAGGATGAAACTGGACCCCATTTCTCACCATACATAAAAATCAACTCAAAATGGATTAAAGATTTAAATGTATGACCTGAAACTATAAAAATGCTAGAAGAAAATGTAGGAAAATCTCTGCTGGACATGGTCTACGCAAAGAATGTATAAGACCTCAAAAGCGTAGGCAACAAAACCGAAACTAAACAAATGAGACTTAAACTAAAAAGCTTCAGTGCAGTGGAAAAAAAAGATCAACAAAGTGAAGAAAAAACTTGTTCAATGGGAGAAAATATTTGCAAAATTTTTGTTCAACAGGAGAATGATATCCAGAATATACAAATAATTCAAATAACCCAACAGAGGAAAAAATCTAAATAACAAACAAAAAATAATTCATTAAAAAATGGGCAAAGCATCACCCCCCTTGGGTCTCCTCCCATTGTGGGAGCTTTCTGTCCTCTCAATAAATCCTGCTTTCTCAAAAAAATAAAAATTAAAAATTAAAAAATGACCAAAGACATGAACAGACACATGCAAATTACCACCCACAAGTATATGAAAAACTGCTCAACATTTCTATCAAGGAAATGCAAATCAAAAACACAATGAGGTATCATCTTTCCCAAGTTTGAATGTCTATTATTAAAAAGACAAAAAATAACAGATTTTGAAGATGCAGAGAAAAGGGAACTCATATACACTGTTGGTAGGAATATTGTTAGAAATGTAGTGTCGTTTCTATGGAAAAACAGTGTGAAACATTCGTAAAAAACTAAAAACAGAATTACCACTCAATTTAATAATTCTACTACAGGATATCTACCTGAAGGAAAATAGATAAAATATCAAAGAAATACCTGCACTCACATGTTTGTTGTAGCCCTATTCACAAAAGCAAAGCTATAGAATCAACCTGTGTCCATCAGCGAATAAATGGGTAAAGAAAATGTGGTATATATACACAATGGAATGTCATTTGACCATGCAAAAATGAAATCATGTAATTTGCAGCAACATTGATGGAACTCTCTTGACCATTATCTTAAGTGAAATAAAGCAGACACAAAAAGACAAAAATAAAGTGTTCTCATTTATTTGTGGGAACCAAAAGTGTGATCACATGGAGGCTAGTTAGTGGGAAGACAGATAACACACTAGGAAGGGTGAGGCAGGGTAGGGGAGAGGATGAAAGAAGTGGGTTGAAACATAGAGACATATAGTGAGATAAAAGGGATATATTTGATATTCAATCGCAGAGTAGAGTGTACTTAACCAAAAAAGTATTGTACTTGGTGATGGACAGCTACAAATCCTGAGCTGATCACTTCATATTATGCACATGTAACAAAATTTCACACCTACCCCATACATTCATGCAAATAAAAATAAGAATAGAAATGGAGATATGCAGGCTCCCCCCACCTCCAGAAGTGATTTTTCTTCAAAATACTAGATTACCTTCTCTTTTTCACTATGGCCAATTGCTAATGACTACCATGAGCTGGACATGTTTCCAGGCTCTGGGAATGCAGACGCTAACAAGAGGTTGTGCTCAAGAGTTCAGGACATGGAAAACAGCACTGGCCCTGCTGTGTAGAGAATGGAGAGGGGTGGAGAGCTGTTGCTGTGGGGTCCCTAGGGTTCAGCTGACTTGGCTCCATCAAGGATGTCTTCAGAGCCAAGTCGTGAGATGGCCCTGTAGGATTTGAGGGGCCAGTCACGTCACAGACCATGAAGGACTTTTTGGTTGGAGAGCCATGTGCAGGGGCTCAGCAGGCTTTGGAGGTAGAGCGGGTGTGAGGATCAGCCGGTGAGTTCTGTGCTGGGAGGAGGTGAGCCCAGTGTTGTGGGAGTGAAGGCTGCAAATGGGCAGGAAGGGACTGGACATGGAGGACTTGGTGTCAGTATGAGGAGTTCACACAAGTCTGAGGTGCAAGGAGCTCTTGAAGCCTCCTTAGTCAGGGAGTGAGGAGATGAGTTACCCTAACAGATTTTAGAATGGTGTTGTGAAAGGTAGGCTCAGGGGAGGAAGGAGTTGAGGAAGAAGCTGTTCTAATGGGAGATGCCAGAGAGGATAAGACTGACATTCTTTGTGTCATTTCCTACATCTGTTACCTTGGGAGGTTACATATATCATTGTTTTATTTTAAAAATGGAATCTTAAGCCGGGCTCGGTGGCTCAGCCTGTAATCCCACACCTTTGGGAGGCTGAGGTGAGTGGATTGCCTGAGCCACGGGTTTGAGACCCGCTTGGGCGGCCAGACCTCATCTCTACAATAAAGCAAAAAATCAGCCGGGTGTGGTAGACATGCCTGTAATTACGGTTACTTGGAAGGCT
>NW_007190049.1:0-809 GCF_000164805.1 Carlito syrichta
TCAGTGTCCTTCAGTAGCTCAACATATGAACAAACTGTGGTACATCCAGGCCATGGAATATTATTTGGAGCTTGAAAAGAAATAAGCTACCAATCTGTGAAAAGACATGGGGAAGCTTAAATGCATATTACTGTGAAAGAAGCCAGTCAGAAAAGACTACATACTGTAGCCTTTATGTGACATATTGTCATACTTGCTATGACATTTTGGAAAAGGCAGAACTATAGAGACAGTGGCTCCCTGAGATTGGGGGTAGGGAGAGATGATCAGGCAGAGTACAGAAGCCTTGTATGGGAGTGAAGTTATTCTATACAGTACTCCAGTGGTGAACACATGTCATTGTACAGTCATCAAAACCTAGACAATGTACAACATCCACAGTGAACCCTAATGAAAACACAGTGGACTTTGGGTGATGATGTGTGAATATAGTTTCATCAGTTTTGATAATGTCCCCAGGTGGTGCAGGATGTTGAAAGTGTCAGATTTTGGGCATGTGCAAAGTCAGAGAGTTTATGGGAACTCCTTGGGATTTCCACTTACTTTGGCTGTGAACCAAAAACTATGCTAAAAAATAAAGTTTACTAATTAAAAAGTATATACACATATATCCTTTGACATTGTTAAAATTTACTTCATTCAATCTGTCCATTTATTTTACTGCTAGCTCTACCCTAGAGGTGATCAAATAAATAAATGCATCTCTTCTTTTACATTGTTGCTATTGATTCTAAATATCTATCCAATTATTAAGGAGCCTGACAAACCTTTTCTCTTTAATACTTGTGTTATTTATTATTTCAGATTAA
>NW_007190050.1:0-829 GCF_000164805.1 Carlito syrichta
CAAAGCTTACATCAAAATTACAAATACATTGTTTTAAATCATTCAAAACAATTTAATAAATCATTCACATCATACTCTTCTTTTTAAGCCCTAATTAAAAGTTCCCCAAGTTATCCCTAAATTTAATCTAGTTATACTAACTTTTAATATATTAAGCCGTTAATATTATTGACTTAACACTATTCTATACTCTATAAATTTATTTAAATGGCTTGGTTTTATTGGCTTACTGTTATTAACTTACCATTATACTATAAGCTATAACTTAATTACCTTGAGTTTATATTATTTATATTTATAGTTCTTATAACCTACTATAATTCCACACTGTCCTATGATTGTATATAAATTACCTATGATTTAATCCAATTTTACTAACTTTTAATGTTTTAAATCGTTAATACTACTAACTTAACACTATACTATACTTTATAAATTTATTTAAAAAGACTTGATTTTATTAACTTACTTTAATACTATATATTCATATATCCTATTACATACCTAACTTTGAACTATAACTATATATCAATTACCTACGAACTTATCCTAAACCTAAAGTTTTATCACAAATTATATAAATCTTAAATCTTTAAACTATTGTCTTTTATACCTATTAATTACTTTATTTAATAATCTTATACCTAAGTTCTTAACACAACTATTATCTTATAATAATCTGTTATAAATCTTATCATTAATACTTAAAAATTATGAATTTACTTTATGTTCTAAAAAACTTAATTCAATACCATTTTACTTAAATCTAAGCCTGATTTCCTGTTAGGAAAACTATTTGTGTCTCAAACCTGTCATGCCACTTAAGACA
>NW_007190051.1:0-828 GCF_000164805.1 Carlito syrichta
TCGCAGCCATTTCAGGGGGAGTAGAAGAGAGGACAGGGACAGAACAAAAGAGTAGATTGCCCATTATGCCTTTGCTTCTAAAGTTAAGATGCTGGACTCTAGCATCCAGTGGCTGTGGAAGAAAAACTTTACCAATCACAGGTCCCAGTTATGAGTATGCTGTAGGAGGATAAAGAAGACTGTTTTCTGATGCTTTAGCATCAGCTTAAGAGCTACTTGGCTTTAGCCAAAAGACTTTTCAGTCTTAGATGGAAAACTGAATTCAGACTACTAGAACCTAGCTGGGAGAGAAGGAGGCCAATCCAGGAGTAAAGGCCTCAGGAAGAGGATAGAGCCAGGTCATGTATATGGCCAGTTCTCCAGGTGATAACTAGTCGTGGGTCTTATCATTTTCAGGCACAACTTGGAATGATTTGTCAGTTAACCTGTGAGCCCGACACGGTGGCGTGCATCTCAAATACCTTCCAGCTACAAGGAAGGGTGAGTCAGGGGTATAGCCTGAGTCCACCAGTTGGAGTCTGCGATGCCCATGAGCACCTCACTGCACTCTAGCCTGGGCGACAAGAGTGAGAATTCACACAAAAAAAGAAACAAGATGCCTACAACTCCTCGTACCCTGTTTCTCTGGTAAATACCACAAGGCCTGATCTTGACTGCAAATGGTATGCTCTAGAACTGCTCAAACTCTGAGGAAACTGAAACCCTTTCCCCCTCCTGTCTGTGCTGAGACCTCTTGGAAGCTGCTGACTCAGTCTCGATCCCTCAGTCCTCAGAAATTCCCCAAATGTCTGCATCTTGCTCTGGGTTCTGCCAGTTCTGTTCAACCCG
>NW_007190052.1:0-1280 GCF_000164805.1 Carlito syrichta
TCATTTTCAGGCACAACTTGGAATGATTTGTCAGTTAACCTGTGAGCCCGACACGGTGGCGTGCATCTCAAATACCTTCCAGCTACAAGGAAGGGTGAGTCGGGGGCATAGCGTGAGTCCACCAGTTGGAGTCTGCGATGCCCATGAGCACCTCACTGCACTCTAGCCTGGGCGACAAGAGTGAGAATTCACACAAAAAAAGAAACAAGATGCCTACAACTCCTCGTACCCTGTTTCTCTGGTAAATACCACAAGGCCTGATCTTGACTGCAAATGGTATGCTCTAGAACTGCTCAAACTCTGAGGAAACTGAAACCCTTTCCCCCTCCTGTCTGTGCTGAGACCTCTTGGAAGCTGCTGACTCAGTCTCGATCCCTCAGTCCTCAGAAATTCCCCAAATGTCTGCATCTTGCTCTGGGTTCTGCCAGTTCTGTTCAACCCTTGCTTCCTCAAAGGCTAGGGCAGGCAAAGGTCTGTCCGACTCATCTATGAAACTATTTCCTCACGATGGCGCTGTGGCTCAAGAGGACGCTAACAGGCCTTTCTGACACCCGCCCATCAACTTGGAAAAAAAGGTGCCATCAAACTCTCCTCCCTGTGATGCACCTTCAGTTCGTTTCTCCCTGAGCTCAACAAAGTTCCAGACACTTGGAAGGCTGAGCTGGAAGAGTCGCCCGAGCCCAGGAGTTGGAGGCTGCAGTGTCTGTGACCGTCTACTCTGTGCGACAGAGTTAGACTCTGACTCTAACAATCAAGCCACAAAATAAAATTTTAAAAAACATTGAAAAATGGAACGTGAATAATGTTGGAAAAATCATGAAGAAAGAGGCATTGCGTATGTTTATACTGTTAGAAGTGTGAGTTAGGCTTTACAATTGTGAAACACTGTGGGGTTAGCTGTTCATGTGCTAACAGCCTACAGTATAGAAACTGCAATCTTAGGAATACATTTGAGAGAAATCATCCCCTATGTAAAGAAAAGAGATGGACTATAATCGTCATGACATCATAGTTTCAGAGCTACGTTCTCAAAACCGTACAAATGTTCATCCACGAGTTTCAAAAACATATTTGAGAGTCATCAGAAAATGACGATATATGAATAACGTACATTCACATGGTTGCATGTAGGAAACCAAATTTTTCTCAAAACCAAATTCATGCTTACCATGATATGACCTCCTATACTGCGATAAAAGAAGTAAAACAAGCTACTTTTTTGGAAATACAGGCAAATAGGCTAAAATGAGTAAATACTATACCTTGATATTAAGTTAATA
>NW_007190053.1:0-881 GCF_000164805.1 Carlito syrichta
CTCCAACTAAAATAATAATAATAATAATAATATCTTAAAATTTCCCTTGTGTTTTCTTTTTTGACTCCTGTGTAATTTTTACATGTGTTCTTTAGGCTCCAATATATTATGATTTTTCTAAAGATATCTGTTATTGATTTCTAGTATAATTTTATTTTTGTCTACAAGGAGATATTGTGTGATGCCTTCTCTTTTAAAATTATTAAGGCGTGTTTTATGTCCCAGATTGTGTTTTATTTAGAGACTGTTCCATAAGAAACAGAAAAATGCATATTCTGCTTTTGTTTGGTAAAGTAGTATTTAAATGTCAATTAAATCCAACTAACTGATGGTTCTGAGTTCTACAGTGTACTTGATTTTCATTGCCTCGATATGTCCATTTCTGATTGAAGCAGGTTACAATCTCCAACTATGATATTGGATTTGTGAATTTCTCCTTAAAATTCAATCAGTTTTAATCTTATGTATTTTGATGCCTTGTTGTTTGGCACATACACGTTGAGGAGTATGTCTTCTTACAGTAGTAACCTTTTTATCATTATGTAATACTCGTCTTCATTTCTGATAACATTCATTTCTCTGAAGTCTGCTGTGACTGAAATTAATATAGCTACTCACTCCCACTTTATTTTGGTTAGTGCTAGAATTGTATACTTTCTCCATTCATTTATTTTTAATCTATATGTGTATTTATATTTAAAGCATATTCCTTGTAGACAACATAAAGGTGGGTCTTGTTTTTTGACTCACTGTTTTAAATGGTACACTTAGATGATTGATATTTAATTTGATGAATGATATTATTGGATTAATATCTAATGTATTTGTTATCATTTTCTATTTGTTGTTCTTATTCTTTGTTACTCTTTTTTGTCTTCCCG
>NW_007190054.1:0-904 GCF_000164805.1 Carlito syrichta
GCACTCCTGCCTCACCTTTCCAGAATATATTTTTGAAATATAATAACTACTGAATTTTTTCTGTTCCTGTAGTGAGATAAATAGCTAGCCTTTCTAATAATATACAATGCATAAATTATACATGATCTTTTAATTTTTTTAGCCTTTCTAATAATATACAATGCTTAAATTATACAAGATCTTTTAATTTTTTTATTTAACCATAGTCCATCAAACATAATTCTGTGTTTACCATTTTACTTGCTCATGGGGATACACAAATAATAGAACAGGATCCTTCTTGACGAGCTTGTGCTTATGGAGAAGACAAATGAGTAAACAGATGGATACAAATGTAATTGAAAATAGCTTATTTTTAATTTTGTTTATAGAAAGAAGAGTGACTAAGAAGATATAGTAGACATTATTACAGGCTAAAATAAAAATATTAAAATATAATGTAAAAATATATTGAAACCCAAGTTCTAGATCATAAGAAAAAACTAAGGTCTTAATTTTTTTAGTAATTAGATTATTTAATTTTTATCTTTGAATATAAAGGAGGTAGGATGCCAAAACCAAAAAACAACCCAGGATTTATTTATAAAAAATTGTGTATTTATTCTTACATGTTTAAACTTCAATCACCTTCAGAGTACTCTCTGTTTGATGCAATATACCTATTGAGACATTTTTCCACTGCTCAAAACAGTTTTTGAACTCTTCGATGCCTTTTAGTGTTTCTGTCATTTTTTGTTTCATCTCTTCCACATCAGTAAAAGACTTCCCTTCGAGAACTTTTTCATCTGGGGAAACAATAAAGTTGCTGAGGGTGAGACCAAGTGAATGAGAGGGGGGGCATGAGGGACATGTCACTTTGGTCAAAAACTGCAGACACTCAGTGCGCTGTGGGCAGCTGCGCTTG
>NW_007190055.1:0-1551 GCF_000164805.1 Carlito syrichta
TTTTACTTGCTCATGGGGATACACAAATAATAGAACAGGATCCTTCTTGACGAGCTTGTGCTTATGGAGAAGACAAATGAGTAAACAGATGGATACAAATGTAATTGAAAATAGCTTATTTTTAATTTTGTTTATAGAAAGAAGAGTGACTAAGAAGATATAGTAGACATTATTACAGGCTAAAATAAAAATATTAAAATATAATGTAAAAATATATTGAAACCCAAGTTCTAGATCATAAGAAAAAACTAAGGTCTTAATTTTTTTAGTAATTAGATTATTTAATTTTTATCTTTGAATATAAAGGAGGTAGGATGCCAAAACCAAAAAACAACCCAGGATTTATTTATAAAAAATTGTGTATTTATTCTTACATGTTTAAACTTCAATCACCTTCAGAGTACTCTCTGTTTGATGCAATATACCTATTGAGACATTTTTCCACTGCTCAAAACAGTTTTTGAACTCTTCGATGCCTTTTAGTGTTTCTGTCATTTTTTGTTTCATCTCTTCCACATCAGTAAAAGACTTCCCTTCGAGAACTTTTTCATCTGGGGAAACAATAAAGTTGCTGAGGGTGAGACCAAGTGAATGAGGAGGGGGGGCATGAGGGACATGTCACTTTGGGTCAAAAACTGCAGAACACTCAGTGCGCTGTGGGCAGCTGCGCTTGCAAATCACCCATTATGAAATGGGCAAACTCGTTGAAAGAACCTCAGCAACAAAAAATCACTGAAGCTGAATGCAGCTTCTCAAAATGATGGCAGCTGGTACTCTGATGCCAATGGGTTCCTGGATCACTAGACTACTGAGGGAAGCCTGTGCTACATGGGGTTCACCCTCAAAAAGATAATTCCGGTTTTCTTTTTGTCCCCCCTCGTAAGCAATTGTCTGAAAACTTTGGGGAGTGGATAGCCTTGCTAGCAATCTCAGAGTTTGAAGGCCCCAAAATCAGGAGCTCTAATGCCCAAGGGTGGAGAATTTAGATATACCAGCTCAAGGAGGCAACAATTGATCCTTTCTATGCCTGTTCTACTCTGGGATTCAAGGAACTGGATAATGGCCAGCCAAACCGGTGACAGCCGGTCTTCTCTTCTCAGTATACTGACTCAAATGCTAATCTCTTCCAGAGACATCCTCACAGACACACCCGGGAATGGTTTTACCAGCTAGCTGAACATTCCTCCATCCAGTCAAGTTGACACATGAAATTCACCATCACAATTCACCCCTTGTCAACTTGGCACCTATACACATCTTCTTGAACTAAGAGGAGGGACCCCCAAATACCTGGAATTTATTTATAAAATGTGCATGTTTATTTTTGCATGTTTAAAATGCAGTCACTTTTAAAGTACTCTGTTTGATGCAATACGCCTATCAAGATACTATTTCCTGTGTTCTAAACAGTTTTTGAACTTGTGAATTTTGATGACTTAGCGCTTCTACTGTTTTCTCTTTCACCTCATCATTAAAACATTTCCTTTTGAGGATTTTTTCATCTGGGGAAACAAAAAAAAGTCACTCGGAGCAAGATTGGGTGTATAGGGA
>NW_007190056.1:0-988 GCF_000164805.1 Carlito syrichta
CTTCCTTAACTGCCTCCTGCTTCCCGTTCCGGTCATGGCCCTCCCGCGGAACTTGCTCCATGACACCTGGGTGACTGACTGTCAGTCTGGTATGGCTCCAGGTCCCTCCTTTCCTGGGCACTGCTCTCAAGAGCAGCCTTCACTGGATCAGGCTTAGCTCCTAGACCTCACACCTTCTTCTGTGTAATGGTGTGAAAGAGCTCCATGGAGCTCATGCTGGCACAAGAGCAAAAGATACAACATACTCAAGTCCAAGTGTCTCTATTATTATTCTATGCTATTCTGCCATAGAAGTTCAGTGGACGTTTGAACTCCCATGTAGGATAATTAATCAGGACCCAGGCTCGAATCACTTGACAGTGGGGCCTTCGACCCATTGTGTTTGAGGAAATAGGGAGGAGCAGCAAGAAAGGAAAATGGGAAAGCTTGATAGGATTGGCCTTCTTTGAAATTATGGGAAGCAATGTGGAAGATATATTTGAAAGCATTAGAACACTTCACTGAGAATAAAAGACTTCTTTAGTTCTTTTCAGTAAACCTATTTGGATTTTCCCCCTGATTTCCATCCAGTGGCGTCATTAGTCTTTACTTCACTCTGTGTCTTGCGATCATAGGATTACCTAAGCCATTTTCATAATTGTAACCTCTTTAGGGGCACCAACATTCCCTTGAAGAGTGAAGGCTCATGATTCACCCCTTCTTTGACTCAGCAAATAGTTTTGTGTAAAATAAAGCAGAGGATCCAAAGCAGAAGAATGGTCAGTGCACTGCCCTTCAGCCTGCAACAGATGGGGAGTCCAACTCAAAAAACAAAACAAAACAAAGCAAAGCAGAAAGCAAAGTAACGAAAAGAGAGAGGGAGGAAGAAAGAGCCTAGGGCCTGATGGCTTCACAGCTGAATTTGTCCAAGCAGTTGAAAAGCAAATATAAGTTTCATTTAAACTCTTCACAAAAATCGAAGAGGCAGAAATAATTTCCCAACTGACTA
>NW_007190057.1:0-748 GCF_000164805.1 Carlito syrichta
GATGACAGGCATGAGTCACGGTGCCACACTAGATATAATGCCACACCAGACATAATTGACACTGAGTTTGATGGATGGAAACTGAAACTCAATAGTATGTTTTGCATATATTATGCATTTGTGAAGTTAGCAAGAAAACTATAGAAATAGTGGCAATGTTTGTTCCTGTGATATTGAATTAGTGCTCCTGCACACGTCTATTGGGAGTTTTGTGACATAATATGGTAAGATTATTATTCTACCTTATTGCAACCACTGTAATTGTCCTCCTTCATTACAAAACTGTAGGCTCAGTCTTTGTGTTGTAGCCTAAATGCTTTGATGCAAAGAAGACTGTCAAATGAATTATCTTCATTGGTATTAATAGAATAAAGGTGAATTACTTTTACTTGAATGTATTATTCTCCTTGTTCAGGTTGGTCATCCCAGCTTTCCATTTAACATTATATTCATCATAAAAATCAACCAAATACTTAACAGTTCCACACTGAGGGACATGATTACATATCCCACTGTATCTGACCGGAAGATCCACTGTCTGACCCTGGAAAGGATATGTGTTAATTTGCTGTGTTTCAGACTGGAAGTTTGCGTGTCATGAAATCAGCTGAGGTTACTAGTGTCAGAACTCTGACAATCACGTATCTCAGTGATTTTTCAAATTTATATGTAGTCAAAAAATCCTTTGTTCAACATCACCTTATCTGGAAATGAATGTGTAAAGTGAGGAAATGGCAGCAGCTCTGAT
>NW_007190058.1:0-856 GCF_000164805.1 Carlito syrichta
TCACACCAGACATAATTGACACTGAGTTTGATGGATGGAAACTGAAACTCAATAGTATGTTTTGCATATATTATGTATTTGTGAAGTTAACAAGAAAACTATAGAAATAGTGGCAATGTTTGTTCCTGTGATGTTGAATTAGTGCTTCTGCACACGTCTATTGGGAGTTTTGTGACATAATATGGTAAGATTATTATTCTAACTTATTGCAACCACTGTATTTGTCCTCCTTCATTACAAAACTGTAGGCAGTCTTTGTGTTGTGGCCTAAATACTTTGATGCAAAGAAGACTTTCAAATGAATTATCTTCATTGGTACTAATAGAATAAAGGTGAATTACTTTTACTTGAAAGTATTATTCTCCTTGTTCAGGTTGGTCATCCCAGCTTTCCATTTAACATTATATTCATCATAAAAATCAACCAAATACTTAACAGTTCTACACTGAGGGACATGATTACATATCCCACTGTATCTGACCAGAAGATCCACTGTCTGATCCTGGAAAGGATATGTGTTAATTTGCTGTGTTTCAGATTGGAAGTTTGCATGTCATGAAATCAGCTGAGGATACTAGTGTCAGAACTCTGACAATCACGTATCTCAGTGATTTTTCAAATTTATATGTAGTCAAAAAATCCTTTGTTCAAACATCACCTTATCTGGAAATGAAATGTGTAAAGTGAGGAAATGGCAGTAGCTCTGATTAAGGGACAAGAGATATGGTTGCTAGATGTGACTTCTGAGCTTCCAAGGAACATCTGAGGGCTTAACCATCTACCTCCTCCACCCACAGAAGGACCTGGTGCATGTGAAAGGTAGAGCAGGCTAAGGTCAAGGTCTGAGTTTTAGTTC
>NW_007190059.1:0-1220 GCF_000164805.1 Carlito syrichta
AAAGTATTATTCTCCTTGTTCAGGTTGGTCATCCCAGCTTTCCATTTAACATTATATTCATCATAAAAATCAACCAAATACTTAACAGTTCTACACTGAGGGACATGATTACATATCCCACTGTATCTGACCAGAAGATCCACTGTCTGATCCTGGAAAGGATATGTGTTAATTTGCTGTGTTTCAGATTGGAAGTTTGCATGTCATGAAATCAGCTGAGGATACTAGTGTCAGAACTCTGACAATCACGTATCTCAGTGATTTTTCAAATTTATATGTAGTCAAAAAATCCTTTGTTCAAACATCACCTTATCTGGAAATGAAATGTGTAAAGTGAGGAAATGGCAGTAGCTCTGATTAAGGGACAAGAGATATGGTTGCTAGATGTGACTTCTGAGCTTCCAAGGAACATCTGAGGGCTTAACCATCTACCTCCTCCACCCACAGAAGGACCTGGTGCATGTGAAAGGTAGAGCAGGCTAAGGTCAAGGTCTGAGTTTTAGTTCAGACTTGGTCTTTACTTGCTCCATAGCATGAGCTACAGCAGAAATGCAGAATCATCTTTGTGAGTCTTATTCCAATCCTATGGCCATGACCTCAGGCAGTTTCTTGATACTCCTCTGACACATTCAATCCTATTCTGCTCCTCCTCAGACACATTTGACACATTTGATAGTTCTTCATTGCCCAGAGAAAAAACCTGAGTTCATTGCTATGCCACTAAAATCCACACTGGTTAGGCCTCTGTGTCCCTTGAGTGCACTCCTTGATAAATCCTGCACTGCAGCCTGGTCACCATACTCAGTGTCTCCTGAAATTCATATTTTACTCACATTCTCTATCTATCAAAATCCAAGTTAACTTTCAAAGTCTGGTTCAAGTCATTGTACTCTATCCTCATTGTCAGAATAAATCACTTCCTCCTTTGACTTCTGAAGTCTTAATCCCTTGTATCAGTAAGGATCTATTCAGGAGACAGAAACCATACCACCTATTTGGACAGAGAAAATTTAATATAAGTAATTCTTGCCAGGTGCAATGACTTACACCTGTAATCCCAGAGTTTGGGGGCCAATGAGAGAGGAGTGCTTGAGCCCAGGAGTTTGAGACCAGCCTGAGCAGCACAGCAAGACCTCGGGACTATAAAAATTATTATTATAATATAAAAATAAGCCGGGACTCGGTGGCTTAGCCTGTAATCCTGCGCTTTGGGAGGCTGA
>NW_007190060.1:0-1479 GCF_000164805.1 Carlito syrichta
CGAAATGCAGAATCATCTTTGTGAGTCTTATTCCAATCCTATGGCCATGACCTCAGGCAGTTTCTTGATACTCCTCTGACACATTCAATCCTATTCTGCTCCTCCTCAGACACATTTGACACATTTGATAGTTCTTCATTGCCCAGAGAAAAAACCTGAGTTCATTGCTATGCCACTAAAATCCACACTGGTTAGGCCTCTGTGTCCCTTGAGTGCACTCCTTGATAAATCCTGCACTGCAGCCTGGTCACCATACTCAGTGTCTCCTGAAATTCATATTTTACTCACATTCTCTATCTATCAAAATCCAAGTTAACTTTCAAAGTCTGATTCAAGTCATTGTACTCTATCCTCATTGTCAGAATAAATCATTTCCTCCTTTGACTTCTGAAGTCTTAATCCCTTGTATCAGTAAGGATCTATTCAGGAGACAGAAACCATACCACCTATTTGGACAGAGAAAATTTAATATAAGTAATTCTTGCCAGGTGCAATGACTTACACCTGTAATCCCAGAGTTTGGGGGCCAATGAGAGAGGAGTGCTTGAGCCCAGGAGTTTGAGACCAGCCTGAGCAGCACACCAAGACCTCGGGACTATAAAAATTATTATTAATAATAATAAAAATAAGCCGGACTCGGTGGCTTAGCCTGTACTCCTGCGCTTTGGGAGGCTGAGGTGAATGGATTGCCAGAGCCCGTGGGTTTGAGACCCGCCTGGGCAACTTGGCGAGACCTCATTTCTACAATAAATCAAAAAATCAGCCGGGCGTGGTAGCGCGAGCCTGTAGTTCCAGTTACTTGGAAGGCTGAGGCAGAAGGATCGCCAGAGCCCAGCAGGTCAAGGCTGCGGTGGCCAGGAGTGGCCACTGCACTCCAGTCTGGGTGACAGAGTGAGACACCAACTCAAAAAAAAAAAAAAAAAAAAAAATAAAAATAAAGAATTACTAAACAGGTAATGTTTTGTGTTGAACTGTGTGCCTCTAAAATTCATCTGTAGAAGGCCTAATCTTCAATATCTCAGAATGTAATCTTACTCGGAAACAGGAGAAAGACCCCAAAAAAACAAAATTGTCTTTTGGAGAGTGGGTTCCCTGTAGTACAAATGCCCCCCACTAGGTAAGTGTCTTAGGAACCCATCGGCATCAGTGTGTCAGCTAGTATACTGAGAGGTTGCATTCAGCTTCAGTGAATTTTTGTTATGATTCTTTCAACACATTTGCCCATTTCATGATAGGTGATTTACAGGTATGTCTGTCCACACCATTGAATGTTCAGCAGTTTTGACCAAAAGAAGCAGGAACCTAATGCTCCACCTTCCCTGTTCACCTGATCTCATTGTAACCAAATTTTTCTTTGTTTCCACAGATGAAAAAAGTCCTCTAAGAGAAACATTTTGCCAATGTAGAAGAGGTGAAATAAAAAATGTCAGAGGCACTAGAAGGCACCAAAATGGATGAGCTCAAAAACTGTTTGAGCAA
>NW_007190061.1:0-781 GCF_000164805.1 Carlito syrichta
GATTGGTCTTCCATGGTGGGTGATCTGGCCTTTTTCTCTTGCTGCCTTTAGGATTTTTTCTTTTGTGCCTACTTTATTTAGGCGAATTATTATGTGTCTAGGAGTTGATCTTCTCATTTGTTGTCTTGCGGGGGTTCTCTGAATCTCTTGTGTTTGAATTTTTGTATCACTGATTAGATGAGGGAAATTTTCTTGAATGATCTCGTGGAAAGTTTGTTCCAATGTGGTGTCTGTTTCTCTTTCTGCCTCAGGGAGTCCGATTATTCTTAGGTTAGGCCTCTTGAGGTAGTCACTCATCTCTTGAAGGTTTTGTTCTGTCTTTTTAAGCTTATTTTCTGTGTTTTTAAGAGTTTGGGTTATTTCTATATTTTGGCCCTCAAGCTCTGAGATTCTTTCTTCTGCTTGGGTAATTCTGCTTTCCATGCTTATCAATTTTTTATTTATTTCATTCACAGTATTCTTTATTACTGTTATCTCAGATATCAGCTCCTTCCTAGTTTCTTCTTGTGTCTCCTCAATTCTTTTTAGTCTCTCCATTATTGTTTTGATATCTACATTTGCATTTTGAGACCCTTCATTCTGGGGACTTTTCATTGTATTCCAAAGTCAATTTTCTCAGTGTCTGCTCTCCCAGGCGTCTGGGAGAGACCCATACTCTTCTTTTGGTTTTTCTTCATTTCAGTAGATTTTTGTCCCTTTACCCCTTTCCCTCCCCTGTTCAATTCTGTTTTGAGGAAAGTGGGGGTTGCTTTATTTCTCTTCTGCATGACCTGTTCTTCCT
>NW_007190062.1:0-833 GCF_000164805.1 Carlito syrichta
CACAGTCACATGTGACTCATACCTCCATGCACTCAGGGCCACATCTTCCTTTCCTGTATGCCCAGAGCTGCTTCCTTGCCAGGAACTTTATGACACTGAGTCAATGATCTTTAAATAAATGGATGTTACATGAAGCAGACCTGAAGACAAACAACTGAAAGAGGCATGAAGCTGGCTCCTAGAATTGTGGCTACTTTGTGCATAACAACATTATCACAAGAATCACAGAGACAGGAAGGGCAAGTGCATCCATAGGAGGGCAGGTGGGGTGGGGTCAAGTACGATTGAATATGTGGGTCTGCAACTCATGGCTGAGATCTGGATCATAGATATGGATTTGGGAGCCTCCTGGTTAAGGCCCAGGGGTTAAGTAAGTTTCTCTGAGGAGGGTGCATGTGTTAAGGTGAGGGGCAGAAAAGAACTCATAAGAATATGGAGGTTAGCAGGGGGGCAAAAGAAGAAATTAAGAGAAAGATAGGTGCAGAAGGAGTGACAGGAGACACAGAAGAAACCTTCAGAAGGGGTTGCATCAGTGACAGCAGGTGTCAGGGTCAGGCACAAAGGCCAGATGTAGGCACCTGTAATAGAAGGTAGTAAGGTCCCTTGGAGCCAAAGGACCAAACTGTGTTTCTGGGGCTCTAGTTTATGAAATTAATTCTTTCAGTTCCCTGAATTCCAATCACCTCACATGCTTATTTAAAATTCAAATGTTGGACTTATTCCCATGCCTCGTGAATCAGAATATCTCTGGACAAGTTCCAGGAATTTTAACATGTTTTTCAAGAGATTCTGATGTTTTAGGATGCTAGGATAGTATATGAGCTTTCTACCTG
>NW_007190063.1:0-840 GCF_000164805.1 Carlito syrichta
GGGTGCATGTGCTAAGGTGAGGGGCAGAAAAGAACTCATAAGAATATGGAGGTTAGCAGGGGGCAAAAGAAGAAATTAAGAGAAAGATAGGTGCAGAAGGAGTGACAGGAGACACAGAAGAAACCTTCAGAAGGGGTTGCATCAGTGACAGCAGGTGTCAGGGTCAGGCACAAAGGCCAGATGTAGGCACCTGTAATAGAAGGTAGTAAGGTCCCTTGGAGCCAAAGGACCAAACTGTGTTTCTGGGGCTCTAGTTTATGAAATTAATTCTTTCAGTTCCCTGAATTCCAATCACCTCACATGCTTATTTAAAATTCAAATGTTGGACTTATTCCCATGCCTCGTGAATCAGAATATCTCTGGACAAGTTCCAGGAATTTTAACATGTTTTTCAAGAGATTCTGATGTTTTAGGATGCTAGGATAGTATATGAGCTTTCTGCCTGAATTTTGAAGACCAAGAAATAAAAGGCGGGCTTAGAAAGAGAAAACAATTCTGGCCCGAGAACTGTGAGTTGGAAAGTAGAAGCAGTCAATAGTAATACATGACAGAGTCAGGTGGATGCCAGGACCCACATTTCACTGGGAACATGCTTCTCTTCTGAAGAAAATACTAGAGTGCATTCAAAGAGACTTTCTGTGAGATGAAGAGAACAATCCACAGGTGCTCAAGTCCTTCAAGTCACAGTTGATGCATTTCAGTCATAAACGTTGACATGTGATGTGTAAGGAGATAGAGCTCTTCTCTCTACAGTGAAGAAGAAGCCAAAGATACTTAAGCAAGGTAATAAAACGAATGAGACTAGCGCACCAGAGAATAAAAGTATGAGGAAAATGATGG
>NW_007190064.1:0-737 GCF_000164805.1 Carlito syrichta
TCATGAGCATAATTGTGACAATATGTACTGGCTCACTAGCCTGAATTATATTGTTTTACAAATGGAGTTTTATCTTTCATCACTAAAATTTCAGTTGATTTGATTCAGTTGTTTGCTGCAATCTACACAAAGCATCATATCCTTATGTCTGTGTCTCCTCAGCTCTTCTTTCAAATATGGAACCTAGATTTCGATTTTGCAATTTGAAAGGGAAAAAAGAGTATAGTGATCTCTATGCCTATTTGGAAGGAAAATTAGTTTCAAGTTGGATAAAAATGTATTTGAAATAGTGTATAATGTGAACTTAGACCTAGTATTTAGGTTGTTAATTTATTACTTCCTTTTGAGAATAGATTGTTTCTTAAGTTTCTCTTTTTTTACATTTTTTATTATAAAAATGTGGGGCACAATTGATTATGCCGGTACACTTGCTGATGAGGTGTGCCCCTACCCTAGCACTTTCCCTCAACTGCTAATCTCACTCCCCTCCCCTGATAGTATCCCATTACTGCCAAACACTTTCTCATACGATTATGATTGGTCAAGATCTGCTTACCAGTGAGAACATATGGTACTCTGTTCTTTGTTTCTGTGATAGACTACAAAATCTATCCAAATTGCTGCCAAGTCCATATATTTGTCCTTCTTTATGGCCGCATGATATTCCATTTTGTACATGTGCCACATTTCTTTATCCAGTCCAGCTTCGATGGGCAACATTGCTGGTTTCAAGTTTT
>NW_007190065.1:0-833 GCF_000164805.1 Carlito syrichta
TTCTCTTTTTTACATTTTTTATTATAAAAATGTGGGGCACAATTGATTATGCCGGTACACTTGCTGATGAGGTGTGCCCCTACCCTAGCACTTTCCCTCAACTGCTAATCTCACTCCCCTCCCCTGATAGTATCCCATTACTGCCAAACACTTTCTCATACTATTATGATTGGTCAAGATCTTCTTATCAGTGAGAACATATGGTACTCTGTTCTTTGTTTCTGTGATAGACTACAAAATCTATCCAAATTGCTGCCAAGTCCATATATTTGTCCTTCTTTATGGCCGCATAATATTCCATTTTGTACATGTGCCACATTTCCTTTATCCAGTCCAGCTTCGATGGGCAACATTGCTGGTTCCAAGTTTTTGCTATTGTGAATAGAGCTGCAACAAACATACGTGTGCAGGTATCTTTTTTGTAGAATGATTTGAGTTCCTCTGGGTATATTACCAATATGGGAATTTCTGAGTCATGTGGAAGATCAATTTCTAGTATTTTCAGAAATCGCCACTCTCTTCCAAAGAGGTTGCACTAGCTTGCATTTCCACCAGCAGTGTAGAAGGCTTTCTTTTTCTCCACATCCTTGCCAGCATCTGTTGTTGTTTGTCATGTTAATGTGGCCTTTCTTACTGAGCATAGGTTTGGTTTTGATTTGCATTTCTCTGATGATGCCTGAGCCTGAGTCCTTTTTCAAGTGTCTGTTGGCTGCCCTAATGTCTTTTTTTTCAGAAGTGTCCAATTATGTCTTTTGCCCACTTTTAAAAGAGACTTTTGTTTGTTTGTTTGTTTCTTTGTTTTCCTTTCGGGCATTTGAGTTACTTGTGGATCG
>NW_007190066.1:0-903 GCF_000164805.1 Carlito syrichta
GAGTTACTTGTGGATCCTAGATGTTAGGCCTTTGTCAAGTATTCAGATGACAACATTTCCCATTCAGTGGGCTCTCTCCCTGCTCTCTTGATGGCTTCTTCTGCTTTGCAGAAGATCATTAGTGTGATGAGGTCCCACTTGTCTATCTTATTTCTTAAGGTATTGGCGTTTAGGGTTCTGAATAGGAATTGGTTCCCAATTCCAATTTCCATAAGGGTGTCTCCTGCATGTTCTAAGATTCTTAGATTCTGAGGTTTTACGTTTATGTCTTTGATCCATTTAGAGTTAATTTTTGTGTATGGGGATATGTAGGGGTCCTGTTTCAATCTTCTGCATGTCATCAGTCAGTTTTCCCAGCATTATTTACTGAATAGCTTCTCCTCTTCCCTGAGACCCACTCCCGACTATCACTCTATAGGATGATGCAAAGGGGAAATGAATGGAATCAATAAACATACGCACACACTCCAAAAGAAACTGGAATAACAACGAAGCTAAACAAACCTATCAGCAGTAAAACAACCCCCAAGAAAACTAAACACACACATACATGCATAGCACAATGTGAATAGGGACAAAGAACAGAAAGACCGAAGGGAAAAAAAGGAAGAGGGTTAAGGTCGAACCTTCACACGTTTATTGACATATCCCTTAAACTATAAAAAATGAATATAAAAAAGACCCAGAAGGATGAAAGAACAAAAACTAACAACAAAATCAAAAGATAAACATTCAATCATTCACATACACATAAAGAGAAAATGACAAATGAAAGAAGAAAGAAACAGAAAAAGAAAAGGAAAAGAAAAGAAAAATTTGGGAGGGGGGGAAGATGCAGATCAAACCCTCACTAACACATTTATGCACATGCAAAATATTTTTAAATAGATGAATCAGCAAGAA
>NW_007190067.1:0-763 GCF_000164805.1 Carlito syrichta
CATGTCATGAAATCAACTGAGGATACTAGTGTCAGAACTCTGACAATCACGTATCTCAGTGATTTTTCAAATTTATATGAAGTCAAAAAATCCTTTGTTCAAACATCACCTTATCTGGAAAAGAAATGTGTAAAGTGAGGAAATGGCAGCAGCTCTGATTAAGGGACAAGAGATATGGTTGCTAGATGTGACTTCTGAGCTTCCAAGGAACATCTGAGGGCTTAACCATCTGCCTCCTCCACCCACAGAAGGACCTGGTGCCAGGAGACAGAGACATTCCTCTGCATGTGAAAGGTAGAGCAGGCCAAGGTCAAGGTCTGAGTCTTAGTCCAGACTTGGTCTTTACTTGCTCCATAGCATGAGCTTCAGCAGAAATGCAGAATCATCTTTGTGAGTCTTATTCCAGTCCTATGGCCATGACCTCAGGCAGTTTCTTGATACTCCTCTGACACATTCAATCCTATTCTGCTCCTCCTCAGACACATTTGATAGTTCTTCATTGCCCAGAGAAAAAAGCCTGGGTTCATTGCTATGCCACCAAAATCCACACTGGTTAGGCCTCTGTGTCCCTTGAGTGCACTCCTTGATAAATCCTGCACTGCAGCCTGCTCACCATATTCAGTGTCTCCTGAAACTCATATTTTACTCACATTCTCTATCTATCAAAATCCAAGTCAACTTTCAAGTCTGGTTCAGTCATTGTACTCTATCCCTCATTGTCAGAATAAATCACTTCCTCCTTTGACTTCTGCAGTCTTAATCT
>NW_007190068.1:0-1409 GCF_000164805.1 Carlito syrichta
GTCAGAACTCTGACAATCACGTATCTCAGTGATTTTTCAAATTTATATGTAGTCAAAAAATCCTTTGTTCAAACATCACCTTATCTGGAAAAGAAATGTGTAAAGTGAGGAAATGGCAGCAGCTCTGATTAAGGGACAAGAGATATGGTTGCTAGATGTGACTTCTGAGCTTCCAAGGAACATCTGAGGGCTTAACCATCTGCCTCCTCCACCCACAGAAGGACCTGGTGCCAGGAGACAGAGACATTCCTCTGCATGTGAAAGGTAGAGCAGGCCAAGGTCAAGGTCTGAGTCTTAGTCCAGACTTGGTCTTTACTTGCTCCATAGCATGAGCTTCAGCAGAAATGCAGAATCATCTTTGTGAGTCTTATTCCAGTCCTATGGCCATGACCTCAGGCAGTTTCTTGATACTCCTCTGACACATTCAATCCTATTCTGCTCCTCCTCAGACACATTTGATAGTTCTTCATTGCCCAGAGAAAAAGCCTGGGTTCATTGCTATGCCACCAAAATCCACACTGGTTAGGCCTCTGTGTCCCTTGAGTGCACTCCTTGATAAATCCTGCACTGCAGCCTGGTCACCATATTCAGTGTCTCCTGAAACTCATATTTTACTCACATTCTCTATCTATCAAAATCCAAGTCAACTTTCAAGTCTGGTTCAAGTCATTGTACTCTATCCTCATTGTCAGAATAAATCACTTCCTCCTTTGACTTCTGCAGTCTTAATCTCTTGTATCAGTAAGGATCTATTCAGGAGACAGAAACCATACCACCTATTTGGACAGAGAAAATTTAATATAAGTAATTCTTGCCAGGAGCAATGACTTACACCTGTAATCCCAGAGTTTGGGGGCCAATGAGAGAGGAGTGCTTGAGCCCAGGAGTTTGAGACCAGCCTGAGCAGCACAGCAAGACCTCGGGACTATAAAAATTATTATTAATAATAATAAAAATAAGCCGGGCTCGGTGGCTTAGCCTGTAATCCTGCACTTTGGGAGGCTGAGGTGAATGGATTGCCAGAGCCCGTGGGTTTGAGACCCGCCTGGGCAACTTGGCGAGACCTCATTTCTACAATAAATCAAAAAATCAGCCGGGCGTGGTAGCGCGCGCCTGTAGTTCCAGTTACTTGGAAGGCTGAGGCGGAAGGATCGCCAGAGCCCAGCAGGTCAAGGCTGCGGTGGCCAGGAGTGGCCACTGCACTCCAGTCTGGGTGACAGAGTGAGACACCAACTCAAAAAAAATAAAAATAAAAATAAATAAAAATAAAGAATTACTAAGCAGGTAATGTTTTGTGTTGAACTGTGTGCCTCTAAAATTCATCTGTAGAAGGCCTAATCTTCAATATCTCAAAATGTAATCTTACTTGGAAACAGGAAAAAGACCCCAAAAAAGCACAAATTGTCTTT
>NW_007190069.1:0-880 GCF_000164805.1 Carlito syrichta
CATTGTCAGAATAAATCACTTCCTCCTTTGACTTCTGCAGTCTTAATCTCTTGTATCAGTAAGGATCTATTCAGGAGACAGAAACCATACCACCTATTTGGACAGAGAAAATTTAATATAAGTAATTCTTGCCAGGAGCAATGACTTACACCTGTAATCCCAGAGTTTGGGGGCCAATGAGAGAGGAGTGCTTGAGCCCAGGAGTTTGAGACCAGCCTGAGCAGCACAGCAAGACCTCGGGACTATAAAAATTATTATTAATAATAATAAAAATAAGCCGGGCTCGGTGGCTTAGCCTGTAATCCTGCACTTTGGGAGGCTGAGGTGAATGGATTGCCAGAGCCCGTGGGTTTGAGACCCGCCTGGGCAACTTGGCGAGACCTCATTTCTACAATAAATCAAAAAATCAGCCGGGCGTGGTAGCGCGCGCCTGTAGTTCCAGTTACTTGGAAGGCTGAGGCGGAAGGATCGCCAGAGCCCAGCAGGTCAAGGCTGCGGTGGCCAGGAGTGGCCACTGCACTCCAGTCTGGGTGACAGAGTGAGACACCAACTCAAAAAAAATAAAAATAAAAATAAATAAAAATAAAGAATTACTAAGCAGGTAATGTTTTGTGTTGAACTGTGTGCCTCTAAAATTCATCTGTAGAAGGCCTAATCTTCAATATCTCAAAATGTAATCTTACTTGGAAACAGGAAAAAGACCCCAAAAAAGCAAAATTGTCTTTTGGAGAGTGGGTTCCCTGTAGTACAAATGCCCCCCACTAGGTAAGTGGCTTAGGAACACATCGGCATCAGTGTGTCAGCTAGTATTCTGAGAGGTTGCATTCAGCTTCAGTGAATTTTTGTTATGATTCTTTCAACACATTTGCCCATTTCATGA
>NW_007190070.1:0-744 GCF_000164805.1 Carlito syrichta
GAATTTTTGTTATGATTCTTTCACACATTTGCCCATTTCATGATAGGTGATTTACAAGTGTGTCTGTCCACACCATTGAATGTTCAGCAGTTTTTGACCAAAAGAAGCAGGAACCTAATGCCCCACCTTCCCTATTCACCTGATCTCATTGTAACCAAATTTTCTTTGTTTCCCCAGATGAAAAAAGTCCTCTAAGTGAAACATTTTGCCAATGTAGAAGAGGTGAAATAAAAAATGTCAGAGGCACTAGAAGGCACCAAAATGGATGAGCTCAAAAACTGTTTTGAGCAATGGAAAAAGTGTCTCAATAGATATATTGCATCACACAGAGAGTATATTGGTGGTGACTGAAGTCTAAACATGTAAAGATAAACACAAAACATTTTATAAATAAATGCCTTTTTTGAGGTCCCTCCTTTTAGAATTGCTTTGGATATAATTAGTTAAGATGAGGTCATATTGGAGTAATGTGGTTCTCTAATGCAATATGACTAATGTTCTTATAATAAGAGGAAATCTGGGCACAGACAGCAAACAAGGAATGTACCAGGTGAATATGAAAACAGAGATGGGGGTGATGCATTTACAAGTCAGAGAATATGTAAACTGCTGGCAAACCCCCAGCATCTGGAGAAAGGCATGAACCATATTCTCCCTCAAGTCCTCAAGGAAGCAATCCTGCTGACACTTTGATTTGCACTTCCTGCCACCAGATCTACCAGACGAGACACCTCTGTTCCTTAA
>NW_007190071.1:0-1598 GCF_000164805.1 Carlito syrichta
ATATTGGTGGTGACTGAAGTCTAAACATGTAAAGATAAACACAAAACATTTTATAAATAAATGCCTTTTTTGAGGTCCCTCCTTTTACAATTGCTTTGGATATAATTAGTTAAGATGAGGTCATATTGGAGTAATGTGGTTCTCTAATGCAATATGACTAATGTTCTTATAAGAAGAGGAAATCTGGGCACAGACAGCAAACAAGGAATGTACCAGGTGAAGATGAAAACAGAGATGGGGGTGATGCATTTACAAGTCAGAGAATATGTAAACTGCTGGCAAACCCCCAGCAGCTGGGGAAAGGCATGAACCAGATTCTCCCTCAAAGTCCTCAGGGGAAACAACCCTGCTGACACTTTGATTTGGACTTCCTGCCACCAGAACTACCAGACAAGACACCTCTGTTCCTTAAACCTCTAAGTCTGTGGCATTTTGATACAACAACCTGAGCAAACTAACATGTTATGATGAATTTTCAGCTAGTTCACTGAATAGGCAAAAAGAAAACAGGAAGGTATTGCAGAGGCAAATAAAGGTAGCAGCTTCCACCCCACAGGGGATGAAAAAAAGAGGGAGGACACAGGGGAGGAACCCACAGACCTGAGACTCAAACCTGTGGGATGGGTACATGCTTGGCTGAATCTGGGCTCGCTGAGGAGCCTGAACACCCGGCTTGGTGAGCATTGGACACCAGGAAAACTGGACAAGCTTTTGCCTGGTGAAGTCACGTGGTTGTGGCAGCACTGAGGGTGATGGGAAAGGATCTGGCCAGGAATGAGAGGCCCCAATGGAGAGATGAGATTTGCAAAGTCCTGGCTCCGTACTGCAGAAGACAGTGTTGAAACTGAGAGACAAAGATGTATGAGCACATATCCTTCTTAGCATTTATTTTTGCCTTGTAGAATAACTGTCTGTATGTGTTCACCATCTGCTTTAGTACTTAATGTAATGTAGCTTCTCCCCAGCACATGATATTGCCTTTTTCTTTCTTTCTTGAGTCAGGGTCTCACTCTATCACCCAGCCTGGAATGCAGGGACACAATTACGGATCGCCGAAGCAACAATCTTCTGGGCTGAAGAGATTTTCCTGCCTCAGCCTCCCGCGTAGCTGGGACTACAGGTTTGCACCACCATGCCTGGCCAATTTCTCTATATTTTTTATTTTGTAGAGATGAGGTCTCACTATGCTGCCCAGGCTGGTCTCAAACTCCTAAACTCAAACAATCCTCCCACCTCAGCCACCCAAAACGCTGGGATTACTGGCATGAGCCACCCTGCCTGGATGTTATTGCCCATTTCTTATAGTGGCAATCCAAGAGACCTCAGTGAATAAATTAATAAAAGGAAAAGGAGAAAGGAAGGAGGGAGGAAAGGACAGAATAGGATGAGAGGAAGGAAGAGGGAAGGAGTCAAGGAATAACTGGTTACAGTTGTGTGCTTCTGATGACCCTATGACACCCTATGCTGCCCCAGGAGTGCAGAGAGTTGGGACTTCCATGGGGTCTTGGAGGAGAGGGTATGAGGAAGGAGACATCAATCAGCATGTCTATCTGTCCCTGGTCCAGCATGGGACCTGCCAAAGAGACGCCAGGTTCTAG
>NW_007190072.1:0-1243 GCF_000164805.1 Carlito syrichta
CAGGGACACAATTACGGATCGCCGAAGCAACAATCTTCTGGGCTGAAGAGATTTTCCTGCCTCAGCCTCCCGCGTAGCTGGGACTACAGGTTTGCACCACCATGCCTGGCCAATTTCTCTATATTTTTTATTTTGTAGAGATGAGGTCTCACTATGCTGCCCAGGCTGGTCTCAAACTCCTAAACTCAAACAATCCTCCCACCTCAGCCACCCAAAACGCTGGGATTACTGGCATGAGCCACCCTGCCTGGATGTTATTGCCCATTTCTTATAGTGGCAATCCAAGAGACCTCAGTGAATAAATTAATAAAAGGAAAAGGAGAAAGGAAGGAGGGAGGAAAGGACAGAATAGGATGAGAGGAAGGAAGAGGGAAGGAGTCAAGGAATAACTGGTTACAGTTGTGTGCTTCTGATGACCCTATGACACCCTATGCTGCCCCAGGAGTGCAGAGAGTTGGGACTTCCATGGGGTCTTGGAGGAGAGGGTATGAGGAAGGAGACATCATCAATCAGCATGTCTGTCTGTCCCTGGTCCAGCATGGGACCTGCCAAAGAGACGCCAGGTTCTAGTCCTGAATTTATGACACACCTACTGAGCGACCTTAGATGAGTCACTGAACTCAACCTAGAGATAATGTCAGATGTCTCCCGCTTGTGAGACGATCACTGATCCTTAACTACCCTCTCATGGCCATAGTGGTGATGCGTGTGCTGGTGTAGTTAGCAGCTGATGGGAGGCAGGAGTTGGCTCACATGTTCTGGCTTCATGGCAACTGTTTCTTGGCCATACCCAATGCATACATACTAAGCCTTGGGACCCACGTACATTTGCATGATGGGTTGAACCACTGTGGGTTTCCTCTCTTACAAAACCTAGAATATGGGGCTTGACTGACAGCCTTGAAACATGCATGCCAGAAATGATGTCAAGATGGTGGGGTTGGCACACCTACTGCATACAGCAGGAGCAACATGCTGCCTCCTTTGCTTACAAAAGTATTCAGCCAGTTTATTGACCACCAGAGAATCAATGGGGAGAAAGGGGGTGTCACTTGGGACCCAGGGTTGTCTCAAATGTACTGGTTGTCTCAAATGTACTTTCTTCAAATGTGAGACTCTTCTTATCTAGTGTGTATATAAAGTCAGACAAACTCAAGTTTTAATTTTATAGATGAATAAACTGTATCAAGGTGGCAAATTTAACTTTATAATAAGCAAAATTGAAAAGCTTTAGCATACAGTG
>NW_007190073.1:0-801 GCF_000164805.1 Carlito syrichta
GGGACCTGTGATTGGTCAAGTTTTTCTTCCACAGCCACTGGATGCTAGAGCCCAGCATCTTAACATTAGAAGCAAAGGCACAATGGGCAATCTACTCTTTGTTTCTGCCCTGTCCTCTCTTCTACTCCCCTGAATGGCTGCAGACTTGATTTTATGAGAATATACCTTGTCATGTGTTCCCTTTTCTTCAATTCACTACTATCTTTTCTCTTTTGAACCAACATTGAGCTGGGTGCTATGAGGCAACACAGTCCCACTGACTGGTTCAGTTCCTCTGAATAACAACATGAGGAAGCTTTCCACAGGAGCAAGGAGGATTTGTTAAGGCTACTAAATGTTACAAAGGACGGTTGGAGATGCGCTCCCGGTGCCAACACCAAGAGAAAAGGCAAGGAATGAAATCGCCATTAACAAGGGATCCTGATGAAAGAGATGCTGAAATGGTAACCCTTAAGTCGATCCACATCCTCCTAGCCAAGTCATGGCCCACTGCATAGGACAGTGGGTATGTGACTTCTACCTTTGAGCCTCTCTCTTCCACACCGAAAGGCACATTTCATAAACTCCTTCAATGTACTGTTGTAGAGCACGAATCTGCGAAACTGTGTTTGTTCACCTTTGAACTCAGGTTTAAATTGTTCACTTTTGAGTACATAATTTTACAAAAAGTGAAAAGTGTTTTCAAAACATGGGAGGAGGAAGACAGGTCAGAAAGAAGAGATGAAGCATATATCTACGATGTTTGATATCCCTTAGCTTAGATTCCCCCCATCTCCACAATTGTACAGGGTAGATTGAGAT
>NW_007190074.1:0-808 GCF_000164805.1 Carlito syrichta
ACTTTTGAGTACATAATTTTACAAAAAGTGAAAAGTGTTTTAAAAACATGGGAGGAGGAAGACAGGTCAGAAAGAAGAAGATGAAGCATATATCTACGATGTTTTGATATCCATTAGTTTAGATTCCCCCCATCTCCACAATTGTACAGGGTAGATTGAGATAACTGCTGTTACCTGGCACAGAGTACAACAATTCTTATGGATATTACTGCATGTTTTTTCATCTGAATATAATTTACACTTGGAAATTTGAATTTGATATTTTGGTTGTCGAAGAGTTTGGTTGTCCACCATTTAAGGCAAAGAACCATTCATCATTAATAAGTAGCAGGTTTCAGTAAAATGTTTTGAAGGCCATAGTTCCACTCCAGCAAACAACCGTTCACATTTTTCTGTACCGTGGGCTCTGGGCTGAGTTGGAGTCTCACTCTGTGATCCGCACCGGAATGCAGTGGCCTCTCCCGGCCACCGCAACCTCGACCTGCTGGGCTCCATTGATCCTTCCGCTTCAGCCTTCCGAGGAGCTGGCATTACAGGCATGTGCGACCACGCCAGGCTGATTTTTTGATTTATTGTAGAGATGAGGACTCCCCAAGTTGCCCAGGTTTGTCTCGAACCCGCGGGCTTAAGTTGTCCTCTCCCCGCAGCCTCCTCAATCGCAGGATTACAGGCTGAGTCAGGGAACCTGGCTATTTTCTGTTATGGTTTGGAGATGGAGTCTCATTCTGTCGCCCACACTGGAGTGCAGTGGCCGCTCCCGGACACCGCAGCCTCGACCCGCTGGGCTCCGCCGATCCTTCAACTTCAG
>NW_007190075.1:0-826 GCF_000164805.1 Carlito syrichta
TGTACAGGGTAGATTGAGATAACTGCTGTTACCTGGCACAGAGTACAACAATTCTTATGGATATTACTGCATGTTTTTTCATCTGAATATAATTTACACTTGGAAATTTGAATTTGATATTTTGGTTGTCGAAGAGTTTGGTTGTCCACCATTTAAGGCAAAGAACCATTCATCATTAATAAGTAGCAGGTTTCAGTAAAATGTTTTGAAGGCCATAGTTCCACTCCAGCAAACAACCGTTCACATTTTTCTGTACCGTGGGCTCTGGGCTGAGTTGGAGTCTCACTCTGTGATCCGCACCGGAATGCAGTGGCCTCTCCCGGCCACCGCAACCTCGACCTGCTGGGCTCCATTGATCCTTCCGCTTCAGCCTTCCGAGGAGCTGGCATTACAGGCATGTGCGACCACGCCAGGCTGATTTTTTGATTTATTGTAGAGATGAGGACTCCCCAAGTTGCCCAGGTTTGTCTCGAACCCGCGGGCTTAAGTTGTCCTCTCCCCGCAGCCTCCTCAATCGCAGGATTACAGGCTGAGTCAGGGAACCTGGCTATTTTCTGTTATGGTTTGGAGATGGAGTCTCATTCTGTCGCCCACACTGGAGTGCAGTGGCCGCTCCCGGACACCGCAGCCTCGACCCGCTGGGCTCCGCCGATCCTTCAACTTCAGCCTTCTAAGTAGCTCTAAATACCGGAGCGTGCTACCACGCCCGGCTAATTTTTGGATGTATTGTAGAGATGATTCTTGCCCGTTTCTCTTTTCTAATGTCATATTTGTGTGCGATCTGGAAACTCCAATTTCGTATCACATTGGAGATTGTTATCAGAAG
>NW_007190076.1:0-833 GCF_000164805.1 Carlito syrichta
TGTTACAAGAGATGGTCCCAGGAGACCGCACCTTTGGTACAAGGGGAGGCTGGACCACATGCCACATGGTATCAGGATGCATGAAGATGCTGCCTCCTGGGATGAGTCCAGTCCAGTCCACCCCACAGGCCCCAGAGAAAGGGCACACCCACCCTTAGGAGAGTAGGGTGGGATAACCCTGTTAAAGGCACATATGTGAAGAGGATAAAAGTCTGTGATCCACAATTGAAAAGACACAACCCCTCTGTTTCTTGCTATATCACAGACACATCACTTACTTTGTCTTCCACATTGCCTCTGAGCTCATGGTCACCAATCTCTGAAGGGCACTTGGCCTCCAGCTACTCAGAGGATAATGTGGGGAAGTTTGGCTGCCCTTTCCACTGCACTGGATTGGCTTCAAGTCAACAGAGAGAATTCGAGGCAAAGGCACAGGGTGTGTTGGAGAAAGAAGAGGTAAATAAGCATCTGGTTCATCAAGGGCTGAGGACATGCAGTACTTGAAGAGGCCCAGCTCTATACACCTGACCAACAGTGCTATCATGGTTAATTGGAAGATGATGCCATCACAAAATTCCAGTAGTGTCAATGATGTGTCTTCTCAATAGAAATCCAATCTGATGATATATTTTTGAGATGTCCTACCCCTTAAGATTGTTTATCAGAGCTAAGAAATAAAATAAAATAAAATAAAATAGCAAAAAAGCAAAATGACCTGGAAATGAACCTCAACTTGGCCATTTGGCTGCTGCGTGCCTGTAGAGGAGAAGCTTAACAGCCTGAAAGAATGTCTATCTTCTCATCTGCTAAACTGGCACTGTACTGGATCCCTC
>NW_007190077.1:0-695 GCF_000164805.1 Carlito syrichta
CACAACTCCATGGTGCCACACTGAGCGACATGACCGGTTCGCTGTCATCTTTGGGAAAGCATGATTTGTTCACCTACTGAATTCTAAAGTGTTTTTGATTTGACCTGTCCGTCTCCTATCCAAAGCCATTGCTCTTCCGTTGGCATTTACGAGGAAGAGCTGACAGGCTTGGCTTGCTGGCTGTGAGTGTGCATCAGCTTGGGAAATGCTGTGTCAAATGTTGACTGCATTGTGATGTATTTTCCAGTCGTTTGATTCTTGTGTGCTGTACGGTGTAATACACGATTCTCAAGGTACGGCTTGAATGAGCATAGCCGAGCATGTTATGTCGATACTTCACATGTAGGAATGAGCATGTCAATGGTGTCAGACTGAGTGAAATGAGTGCTACACACTCACTTGTAGAAAAGCAGTGCTTGCCTTCTGTTTGAGCCCTGAAACGTTTTACCCCTTGGCGTTTCTCTAGGCTAGGAAATGCAGTCACTCTCGCGTTGGCCTTGCTGAATAAGCGTAGACGGCCTCTGTGAGGCTTGTTGTGCATGTGCATCTTTCCCGGGGAAGGAGCTTTTCAAAATGTGCACCGCTCTTAAGGGGCTATCTATGTTAATCTCACTTGGTGCATGCTGCAACACATGAATCTGAATTCTCGCGGTTTTCTTCTCATATGGACATCGCTGTGCAGAACGCCTCTGTTT
>NW_007190078.1:0-1047 GCF_000164805.1 Carlito syrichta
TGAGCGACATGACCGGTTCGCTGTCATGTTTGGGATAGCATGATTTGTTCACATATGAATTCTAAAGTGTTTTTGATTTGACCTGTCCGTCTCCTAGCCAAAGCCATTGCTCTTCCGTTGGCGTTTACGAGGAAGAGCTGACAGGCTTGGCTTGCTGGCTGTGAGTGTGCATCAGCTTGGGAAATGCTGTGTCAAATGTTTACTGCATTGTGATGTATTTTCCAGCAGTTTGATTCTTGTGTGCTGTACGGTGTAATACACGATTCTCAAGGTACGGCTTGAATGAGCATAGCCGAGCATGTTATGTCGATACTTCACATGTAGGAATGGGCATGTCAATGGTGTCAGACTGAGTGAAATGAGTGCTACACACTCACTTGTAGAAAAGCAGTGCTTGCCTTCTGTTTGAGCCCTGAAACGTTTTACCCATTGGCGTTTCTCTAGGCTAGGAAATGCAGTCACTCTCGCGTTGGCCTTGCTGAATAAGCGTAGACGGCCTCTGTGAGGCTTGTTGTGCATGTGCATCTTCCCGGGGAAGGAGCTTTTCAAAATGTGCAGCGCTCTTTAGGGGCTATCTATGTTATTCTCACTTGGTGCATGCTGCAACACATGAGTCTGAGTCTCGCGGTTTTCTTCTCATTTGGACTTCGGCTGTGCAGAGCGCCTCTGTTTGAACTAAGAGTTCTCTCATGGGACACGCTTTGCCCATGTGCAGCTCTACGCTGCCACCCAGGGGGCGATGGGAACCCCACAGTGGAGCAAGAAGGCATTACTTGGTGAATTCCCTGGGTGCATTCTGAAATGTTTCTCCCTTTCAAATTTTGGTGTGGGAGGATACACAATTGCTCTGCCAAACGCATTGACGGAAAAGAGCTGACTGCCTTGGTGGTGCTTGTTTTGAATGTCCGTCTCCCTTGGAAAGTGCTGTGTGAGAAGTGTGCTGCACTGTGAGGTTCTGGCACTGAGTGTGCGTGCTGTCATTCCTCCTTCCCACTTGTTCCCTTTCGTGTATCTTACGCTCTACAGGGTGACTGCTTTGGCGTGCGG
>NW_007190079.1:0-4083 GCF_000164805.1 Carlito syrichta
CCTGCACTTCATTGGCAGTCTGTATACACTGGCTTTGTGCGTGCTCTCCTCCCTGATTCTCAGAGCTCTCCTGTATATGCACTATACTAGGCGGGGAGCATTTGGTGACCAGAGTGCGACTTCAGCTGCTGCACTGACTGGATCCAGATCTCCACAGCCATGGGTAGCCAAGCATGCTTCATTCAGCGGAGAATGCTGAAAAGTTTTCTCTTTTGACACGGGCGTCTCACACGGAATACAATGGCTCTGCGGGTTCATTTGCCAACGAGGCCCGAGAGCCATTGTTTGCTTTCCGGAAAACAACAGTCTTCCATGGGAGACATTCCTCCAAACGGCACGTCACTGAATGGGGGGGCAACAAGTATTATAGTGGCTTGGTCTTTGGCGTGACGCCTGATTCTCCCTGTTTTTCAGCGTGTATTAACCTACATTGAATGCAAAGGCCTAGCAGAGCTGTATGCAACGTTTCCTGTATACAAAGTGCACAACTCCATGGTGCCACACTGAGCGACATGACCGGTTCGCTGTCATCTTTGGGAAAGCATGATTTGTTCACCTATTGAATTCTAAAGTGTTTCTGATTTGACCTGTCCGTCTCCTATCCAAAGCCATTGCTCTTCCGTTGGCATTTACGAGGAAGAGCTGACAGGCTTGGCTTGCTGGCTGTGAGTGTGCATCAGCTTGGGAAATGCTGTGTCAAATGTTTACTGCATTGTGATGTATTTTCCAGTAGTTTGATTCTTGTGTGCTGTACGGTGTAATACACGATTCTCAAGGTACGGCTTGAATGAGCATAGCCGAGCATGTTATGTCGATACTTCACATGTAGGAATGGGCATGTCAATGGTGTCAGACTGAGTGAAATGAGTGCTACACACTCACTTGTAGAAAAGGAGTGCTTGCCTTCTGTTTGTGCCCTGAAACGTTTTACTCCTTGGCGTTTCTCTAGGCTAGGAAATGCAGTCACTCTCGCGTTGGCCTTGCTGAATAAGCGTAGACGGCCTCTGTGAGGCTTGTTGTGCATGTGCATCTTCCCGGGGAAGGAGCTTTTCAAAATGTGCAGCGCTCTTTAGGGGCTATCTATGTTATTCTCACTTGGTGCATGCTGCAACACATGAGTCTGAGTCTCGCGGTTTTCTTCTCATTTGGACTTCGGCTGTACAGAGCGCCTCTGTTTGAACTAAGAGTTCTCTCATGGGACACGCTTTGCCCATGTGCAGCTCTACGCTGCCACCCAGGGGGCGATGGGAACCCCACAGTGGAGCAAGAAGGCATTACTTGGTGAATTCCCTGGGTGCATTCTGAAATGTTTCTCCCTTTCAAATTTTTGTGTGGGAGGATACACAATTGCTCTGCCAAACGCATTGACGGAAAAGAGCTGACTGCCTTGGTGGTGCTTGTTTTGAATGTCCGTCTCCCTTAGAAAGAGCTGTGTGAGAAGTGTGCTGCACTGTGAGGTTCTGGCACTGAGTGTGCGTGCTGTCATTCCTCCTTCCCACTTGTTCCCTTTCGTGTATCTTACGCTCTACAGGGTGACTGCTTTGGCGTGCGGCTTGTCAACCTCTCCCATGCGGGAATGCTCATGTCCCCTGTGCCACAATGAGGGATCTGAGACATTCACAGTTACCTGTGGGAAGGCATTATGTGTGACCCGGGGGACTCTGAATTGCTCTTTCTTGACACTTTCTCCTGTCAGGGAAAGCAATGAGACTGTGGATTGCTGGTGGGAGTGGCCTTTCTTAGGCCTGGGGTGCACGGGCACCTTCCTGGCTTAAGTCTGTGCCCAATGTGTGCTGCAGTGTCACCTCTTTGCTGTGACTATTATTCTTCATTGCCGCCTGCTGTAATACCTCATTCTCACTCTTTCCCCTTGATTTGTGTTCCTTTCCATAGAGGGCCTTTGCGTACGAGCGTGAAACCTCCGTGTTTCACGGAGAGAAATCTGCAAGACATAGTGCCGCAATGAGTGACACAAGTGCTCCACAGTCACGAGCAGGAGAGCATTATGTGTGGATGGGGAGAATTCTAAGTTGTTTTTCCCTATGGCGTTTAAACCTAATAAGGACTACCAAGGCTGTGCCGTTTTCATTGCTGAGTAAGCACGGAGAGCCTCTGTTACACTGGGGGTGAAGCTGGGTCTTCCTGGGGACACGCTATTGAAGCCTGCGCTGCACTGCACTTCATTGGCAGTCTGTATACACTGGCTTTGTGCGTGCTCTCCTCCCTGATTCTCAGAGCTCTCCTGTATATGCACTATACTAGGCGGGGGAGCATTTGGTGACCAGAGTGCAACTTCAGCTGCTGCACTGACTGGATCCAGATCTCCACAGCCATGGGTAGCCAAGCATGCTTCATTCAGCGGAGAATGCTGAAAAGTTTTCTCTTTTGACACGGGCGTCTCACACGGAATACAATGGCTCTGCGGGTTCATTTGCCAACGAGGCCCGAGAGCCATTGTTTGCTTTCCGGAAAACAACAGTCTTCCATGGGAGACATTCCTCCAAACGGCACGTCACTGAATGGGGGGGCAACAAGTATTACAGTGGCTTGGTCTTTGGCGTGACGCCTGATTCTCCCTGTTTTTCAGCGTGTATTATCCTACATTGAATGCAAAGGCCTAGCAGAGCTGTATGCAACGTTTCCTGTATACAAAGTGCACAACTCCATGGTGCCACACTGAGCGACATGACCGGTTCGCTGTCATCTTTGGGAAAGCATGATTTGTTCACCTACTGAATTCTAAAGTGTTTTTGATTTGACCTGTCCGTCTCCTATCCAAAGCCATTGCTCTTCCGTTGGCATTTACGAGGAAGAGCTGACAGGCTCGGCTTGCTGGCTGTGAGTGTGCATCAGCTTGGGGAATGCTGTGTCAAATGTTTACTGCATTGTGATGTATTTTCTAGTAGTTTGATTCTTGTGTGCTGTACGGTGTAATACACGATTCTCAAGGTACGGCTTGAATGAGCATAGCCGAGCATGTTATGTCGATACTTCACATGTAGGAATGAGCATGTCAATGGTGTCAGACTGAGTGAAATGAGTGCTACACACTCACTTGTAGAAAAGCAGTGCTTGCCTTCTGTTTGAGCCCTGAAACGTTTTACCCCTTGGCGTTTCTCTAGGCTAGGAAATGCAGTCACTCTCGCGTTGGCCTTGCTGAATAAGCGTAGACGGCCTCTGTGAGGCTTGTTGTGCATGTGCATCTTCCCGGGGAAGGAGCTTTTCAAAATGTGCAGCGCTCTTTAGGGGCTATCTATGTTATTCTCACTTGGTGCATGCTGAAACACATGAGTCTGAGTCTCGCGCTTTTCTTCTCATTTGGACTACGGCTGTGCAGAGCGCCTCTGTTTGAACTAAGAGTTCTCTCATGGGACACGCTTTGCCATTGTGCAGCTATACGCTGCCACCCAGGGGGCGATGGGAACCCCACAGTGGAGCAAGAAGGCATTACTTGGTGAATTCCCTGGGTGCATTCTGAAATGTTTCTCCCTTTCAAATTTTTGTGTGGGAGGATACACAATTGCTCTGCCAAACGCATTGACGGAAAAGAGCTGACTGCCTTGGTGGTGCTTGTTTTGAATGTCCGTCTCCCTTGGAAAGTGCTGTGTGAGAAGTGCGCTGCACTGTGAGGTTCTGGGACTGAGTGTGCGTGCTGTCATTCCTCCTTCCCACTTGTTCCCTTTCGTGTATCTTACGCTCTACAGGGTGACTGCTTTGGCGTGCGGCTTGTCAACCTCTCCCATGCGGGAATGCTCATCTCCCCTGTGCCACAATGAGGGATCTGAGACATTCACAGTTACTTGTGGGAAGGCATTATGTGTGACCCGGGGGAATTCTGAATTGCTCTTTCTTGACACCTTCTCCTGTCAGGGAAAGCAATGAGACTGTGGATTGCTGGTGGGAGTGGCCTTTCTTAGGCCTGGGGTGCACGGGCACCTTCCTGGCTTAAGTCTGTGCCCAATGTGTGCTGCAGTGTCACCTCTTTGCTGTGACTATTATTCTTCATTGCCGCCTGCTGTAACACCTCATTCTCACTCTTTCCCCTTGATTTGTGTTCCTTTCCATAGAGGGCCTTTGCGTACA
>NW_007190080.1:0-964 GCF_000164805.1 Carlito syrichta
CACCCAAGCCAGGTAAAGATCCAACAAAGAAAGAGAACTGCAGGCCAAAATCTTTGATGAACATAGATGTTAAAATTCTCAACAAGATCCTAGCAAACCGGATTCAGCAATACATCTCAAAAATCATCCATCATGACCAAGTAGGCTTCATTCCTGGCATGCAAGGATGGTTCAATATTCGTAAAACCATAAATGTAATTAAATACATCAACAGATGTCAAAACAAAAACCACATGATCATATCACTAGATGCAGAAAAAGCTTTTGATAAAATCCAGCACCCCTTCTTGATAAAAACCCTTGAACATCTAGGCATACGGGGAACATACCTCAAAATAGTAAATAGAACCATCTACAGAAACCCACAGCCAGCATACTCCTAAATGGACAAAAATTGGAACCAATTCCCCTGAAAACTGGAACTAGACAAGGATGCCCACTCTCACCCCTCCTGTTCAACATAGTATTGGAAGTCCTGGCTAGAGCAATCAGAGAAGAGGAGGCAATCAGAGGTATTCAAATAGGAAAAGAGGAAGTCAAGTTATCTCTCTATGCAGATGATATGATGGTGTACCTTGAAAACCCAAGAGAATCTGTCAAAAGCCTCCTTACATTGATAAAGGCCTTTGGCAAAGTCTCAGGATACAAAATAAATGTACAAAAGACAATCGCATTTCTCTACACCAATAATAAACAAACAGAAACCCAAATAAAAAACACAGTTCCATTCACAATAGCCACAAAAAAAAATGAAATACCTTGGCATCTTCCTAACCAGAGACGTGAAAGCCCTTTACAATGAAAATTACAAAACACTACTCACAGAAATCAAAGCCGACATGAACAAGTGGAAAAATATCCCATGCTCATGGATCGGAAGAATCAACATCGTGAAGATGTCCATCTTACCTAAGGCAATCTACAAATTCAATGCAATACCCATTAAATTACCAACAACATTCTT
>NW_007190081.1:0-791 GCF_000164805.1 Carlito syrichta
CTGGGCTCTAGCTCCAGTGGCTGTGGAAGAAAAACTTGACCAATCACAGGTCCCAGTTATGAGTATGCTGTCGGAGGATAAAGAAGACTGTTTTCTGATGCTTTAGAATCAGCTTATGAGCGACTTGGCTTTAGCCAAAAGACTTTTCAGTCTTAGATGGAAAACTGAATTCAGACTACTAGAACCTAGCTGGGAGAGAAGGAGGCCAATCCAGGAGTAAAGGCCTCAGGAAGAGGATAGAGCCAGGTCATGTATATGGCCAGTTCTCCAGGTGATAACTAGTCGTGGGTCTTATCATTTTCAGGCACAACTTGGAATGATTTGTCAGTTAACCTGTGAGCCCGACACGGTGGCGTGCATCTCAAATACCTTCCAGCTACAAGGAAGGGTGAGTCGGGGGCATAGCCTGAGTCCACCAGTTGGAGTCTGCGATGCCCATGAGCACCTCACTGCACTCCAGCCTGGGCGACAAGAGTGAGAATTCACACAAAAAAAGAAACAAGATGCCTACAACTCCTCGTACCCTGTTTCTATGGTAAATACCTCAAGGCCTGATCTTGACTGCAAATGGTATGCTCTAGAACTACTCAAACTCTGAGTCAACTGAAACCCTTTCCCCCTCCGGTCTGTGCGGAGACCTCTTGGAAGCTGCTGACTCGGTCTCGATCCCTCAGTCCTCAGAAATTCCCCAAATTTCTGCATCTTGCTCTGGGTCCTGCCAGTTCTGTTCAACCCTTGCTTCCTCAAAGGCTAGGGCAGGCAAAGGTCTGTCTGACTCATCGATGAAACTA
>NW_007190082.1:0-795 GCF_000164805.1 Carlito syrichta
TTGACCAACCACAGGTCCCAGTTATGAGTATGCTGTCGGAGGATAAAGAAGACTGTTTTCTGATGCTTTAGAATCAGCTTATGAGCGACTTGGCTTTAGCCAAAAGACTTTTCAGTCTTAGATGGAAAACTGAATTCAGACTACTAGAACCTAGCTGGGAGAGAGGGCGGCCAAGCCGGGAGTAAAGGCATCAGGAAGAGGATAGAGCCAGGTCATGTATATGGCCAGTTCTCCAGGTGATAACTAGTCGTGGGTCTTATCATTTTCAGGCACAACTTGGAATGATTTGTCAGTTAACCTGTGAGCCCGACACGGTGGCGTGCATCTCAAATACCTTCCAGCTACAAGGAAGGGTGAGTCGGGGGCATAGCCTGAGTCCACCAGTTGGAGTCTGCGATGCCCATGAGCACCTCACTGCACTCTAGCCTGGGCGACAAGAGTGAGAATTCACACAAAAGAAGAAACAAGATGCCTACAACTCCTCGTACCCTGTTTCTATGGTAAATACCTCAAGGCCTGATCTTGACTGCAAATGGTATGCTCTAGAACTACTCAAACTCTGAGTCAACTGAAACCCTTTCCCCCTCCGGTCTGTGCGGAGACCTCTTGGAAGCTGCTGACTCGGTCTCGATCCCTCAGTCCTCAGAAATTCCCCAGATTTCTGCATCTTGCTCTGGGTCCTGCCAGTTCTGTTCAACCCTTGCTTCCTCAAAGGCTAGGGCAGGCAAAGGTCTGTCCGACTCATCGATGAAACTATTTCCTCACGATGGCGCTGTGCTCAAGAGGACGCTAACA
>NW_007190083.1:0-1257 GCF_000164805.1 Carlito syrichta
GGCAGTGCCCAGAGGAGATGTGATCTGGGTGGGCAGGCTGCCCCTGACCTGTAGCTGAAGTCACAGATGCTGGCTCTTGGGTCAGGCCTGCCCCACCCTGACCCAGCATGTGCCTCCTGGTGTAGAAGGTGCTACTGGCGGCTGGCTGCACATTGGCCCTGGTGATAGCATCCAGCTGGGGCAGCAGGTGCTGGAGTACTGGGTGGTTTGGCGGGCCCGGTGAGCCATGTGGCCTGAGTAGAAGGATCTGGTGATGATGCAAGCCAACCGCATGGAGTACTGCTAAGGGGAAGCCATGCTGGATGCCCACTCCGAGGTGCACTGCAGTGAGGAAATGCGCATCATTCTGTGTGTGCTAGCCACATGCTAGGCCTGGTCCAAGTCTGGCTGCAAAAAGCTGAGGCTGGACGAGGTGGGTGTGATGGACGAGGTGCTGGACCCACCATACAAGCCTTCATCCTGGAGGTTATTGCCTAGCATGGCTAGTTGACCCGTGTGCTCTGCAACAAGGATCCCTTCACGCTCAAGTCCTCTGTGTACCTGTCGTGCCTGTTCCCCAACTCCAAGTTCCTGCTCATGGTACATGATGGCCGGGCCTCCGTGCACTCCATGATCATATGCAAGGTTACCATCACTGGCTTCAACCTCAGCAACTACCACGACTGCCTCAAGTAGAACAAACCATCAGGGTTATGTATGCACAGTGCATGGAGGTGGGCAGAGACAAGTGTCTGCCCTTGTACTACAAGCAGCTGGTGTTGCACCTGCGGCACTTCCTCAAGCTCATCCTTCACTTCCTGGGCATCGCCTGGAGTGATACTGTTTTGCACCACGAGGACCACATTGGCAAGCTTGGTGATGTTTCTCTGTCCAAGACAGGTCATCAAGTCTGGTCATCAAGACTGTGAACTTGGAAGCACTCTCCAAGTGGACTGGCCACATCCCTAGGGATGTGGTGGGGGACGTGACCCAGATCAACCCCATGCTGGCTTGACGTAGCTATGAGCCCTATGCAAACTCACCTAAGGCAACCCTGACCCCATTGTCATCAATAACATACACTGGGTCTTGAAAGGTTACTATAAAACACCAATTTGAACGGATATTTTTAGGTGAACCAGAACAGCATCTCCTTCCACTTAGAAAACTCATGATTTCCAGATCTCTGCAAATGGCTTTGTTACCAAGAAGAGGAGAAACTTCATTCATGTGAAATTGAACCTCTAATTCAGCATACTGCCTGCTATTAATTGCCAA
>NW_007190084.1:0-837 GCF_000164805.1 Carlito syrichta
GTGCTCTGCAACAAGGATCCCTTCACGCTCAAGTCCTCTGTGTACCTGTCGTGCCTGTTCCCCAACTCCAAGTTCCTGCTCATGGTACATGATGGCCGGGCCTCCGTGCACTCCACGATCATATGCAAGGTTACCATCACTGGCTTCAACCTCAGCAACTACCACGACTGCCTCAAGTAGAACAAACCATCAGGGTTATGTATGCACAGTGCATGGAGGTGGGCAGAGACAAGTGTCTGCCCTTGTACTACAAGCAGCTGGTGTTGCACCTGCGGCACTTCCTCAAGCTCATCCTTCACTTCCTGGGCATCGCCTGGAGTGATACTGTTTTGCACCACGAGGACCACATTGGCAAGCTTGGTGATGTTTCTCTGTCCAAGACAGGTCATCAAGTCTGGTCATCAAGACTGTGAACTTGGAAGCACTCTCCAAGTGGACTGGCCACATCCCTAGGGATGTGGTGGGGGACGTGACCCAGATCAACCCCATGCTGGCTTGACGTAGCTATGAGCCCTATGCAAACTCACGTAAGGCAACCCTGACCCCATTGTCATCAATAACATACACTGGGTCTTGAAAGGTTACTATAAAACACCAATTTGAACGGATATTTTTAGGTGAACCAGAACAGCATCTCCTTCCACTTAGAAAACTCATGATTTCCAGATCTCTGCAAATGGCTTTGTTACCAAGAAGAGGAGAAACTTCATTCAAGTGGAAATTGAACCTCTAATTCAAGCATACTGCCTGCTATTATTGCCAAAACAGGACTGCTAATGAGAACCTATTTGTATATGTTTGCAAAAGCTGATCATGAAAACATACCGTGAACTCTTT
>NW_007190085.1:0-756 GCF_000164805.1 Carlito syrichta
CAGGATGACCATATCTCAAAAAATAACAGTTGCTGGAGAAGATGTGGTAAAAGGGAACACTTATACACTGTTGGTGGGAGTGTAAACTACCAGAAATTCTGTGGAAAACATTGTGATGATTACCAAAAGATCTAAAAATCAACCTTCCATATGACCCCACAGTACCCCTACTGGAAATATACCTGGAGCAACTCATATGACTTTATGAAAAAGATACCTGAACACTTATTTTTGTTGCAGCATTTTTAACAGTAGCAAAAACATTGAACTAACTATGCTGCCCATCAAAAAAGGACTAGATAACAATGTGGTACATACACCCAATGAAATATTACAGTCATAAAGAGAAATAAAATTATGAACTTTACAACACCTTGCATGTACTTAGTTTATAATACTGAATATCACATGGTTTCACTCATAAGCGAACTTTCAACAACTATTGTAATACTAAAAGAACAGAATTGGCAGTAGTGGGAATCTGCTGGGGGAGGGGAGCACACTACATCAACAAGGGTACCTGCATAATAAACATTTTTATACCTGACCCTAAATGGTACCTCACATCTTTAAATAAAAAACTTAAAATAGAAAAAAAAAAGAAATACGTGATTATATTATTTTCATGAAATGAACTAAATGGCTTTTGCTGTTTTCTATTTTTTGTGTGTGATAACTCATTTCTTACAGAAATGAAGTAGTCCTTAAAATGTAATAGCACCTCCACTTTAATATCCCTTGTCTTTGCATAATTTT
>NW_007190086.1:0-764 GCF_000164805.1 Carlito syrichta
CAACATGACTAGTAAGTGCAAGTACTAGCTGTCTGAGATCATCTATGCTCTCTTAAATACTTTTGTATTTTGTCTCTCCAGGATTTTTTATGGAACTTAATAAGCTAGTTATCAACTTCTTGCAGACTGGTAAAGGAGCAAATATAGCCATGGCCATTTAGTTGACTAAGTACTTAGGCAGCAGTGGTAGAAGAGTCATTTCCTCTAGTTGATGCGCAGACTCTAATTTAAAGTTGTGGTAATTAAAATAATGTGATATTGGCTCAGATTAAGTTAAATGTGCAGCAAATTAAGGTGATAAAGCTAAAGGAGAGACTCATGTACAACAATGTACGATAGACATGATTTTACAAAGAATTGGAAGAAAGGATAGATAAATCCAACAAGCTCATGTGGAAACAATTGTTTTGCCACAGGAAAACATACAAAAAATTAGATTTCCCCTTACATCATATGTAGCAAAGTGCAAATGGATTAATGTCTAAAAAAATATGTCTCTTGGAGAATATCTTTTTGACTCAGTAGGAGGGAAAGATGGCATGTTACTCAAAGCACAGGTAATAAAAGATTGCTAAAAATTACAGAGACAAAATTACAGTATCATGTATAGCAAAGAGAAAAAACGATGCAAACAAATTCAAAAGAGAAGAAAAAAATCAGGTGAAATTATTTGCAACATGTGTGTCAAAGAATTTCTGACCAGATTATAGAAAAAATTCTGCATACTGATTTTTTTTTTAAAAGACATACCAAATAGAAAACTA
>NW_007190087.1:0-887 GCF_000164805.1 Carlito syrichta
CAGCAGTGGTGGAAGAGTCATTTCCTCTAGTTGATGCGCAGACTCTAATTTAAAGTTGTGGTAATTAAAATAATGTGATATTGGCTCAGATTAAGTTTAAATGTGCAGCAAATTAAGGTGATAAAGCTAAAGGAGAGACTCATGTACAACAATGTACGATAGACATGATTTTACAAAGAATTGGAAGAAAGGATAGATAAATCCAACAAGCTCATGTGGAAACAATTGTTTTGCCACAGGAAAACATACAAAAAATTAGATTTCCCCTTTACATCATATGTAGCAAAGTGCAAATGGATTAATGTCTAAAAAAATATGTCTCTTGGAGAATATCTTTTTGACTCAGTAGGAGGGAAAGATGGCATGTTACTCAAAGCACAGGTAATAAAAGATTGCTAAAAATTACAGAGACAAAATTACAGTATCATGTATAGCAAAGAGAAAAAACGATGCAAACAAATTCAAAAGAGAAGAAAAAAATCAGGTGAAATTATTTGCAACATGTGTGTCAAAGAATTTCTGACCAGATTATAGAAAAAATTCTGCATACTGATTTTTTTTTTAAAAGACATACCAAATAGAAAACTAAGGAACATAAATACAGTGTGGAAAGGAGGAAAGACTTATGTTGTTGACCACTTAAAGATGTTTAGAAGAGAAACGGAAATCAAAGCAATGAGATACTGTTTCTTGTAGAAATTTAGGTGGTGATGATGGAAGACAATGGGAACTTAGACTCTGCTGGTGATGGTGTAAATTATAGCCACTTTGGATAGCAATTTGGACGTTTTTACCAAAATTTAAAATGCGCTTATCACCCAGCAAGTTCACTTCTAAGTAATTATTCTAACACGGAGGTTGGGAAACTTTTTCTGTAAAGGCCACAT
>NW_007190088.1:0-1060 GCF_000164805.1 Carlito syrichta
GTATGTAAAACAGCAATCATCAAATGGAAGAGGTAAGTCAAACTTGTAGAGCCATGTGATGAGTTGCTTTGGGTTTTATTTTCTTTCTTTCTCTCTTATCTTCAAACTGAGGGCAAGCCAAACCGAGAACCTTATAATGATTATGGTCAGCAACTCCTGGTCAGAAGACTAGTAGGAAAACCCCCATGAGATGCAGATTGTGGAAGAAGTCCTCATTTTTCCCATCTTTTTCCTCTCCCATAACTTCCTTGAGACCACCCCATTGAAGTAGTGGTTTATGTTAGTGCAGCAGGCGGAGTTGCATAGCCCCAAAAGAATATCCTTTCCTTTAGGAAGGAGAATCAGAAAAAGAGACTCTGTTGTGCAGAGAGAAGGGAGGTGGGGAGAAAATTCATATATTATTATTTCATTTCTCTGACTTTTGTTGTTCATATATGCACAACTGCAGAAGGTTAACTGTCTTAAAGAACTCTGTCTTTTTGGTCAGAGGAACTGGCAAAGGGGAACTTAGGAGTCCAGAAAGGGAAGGATCAATTCAGAAGACAGATATTCTGAATTCAAGTTTTGTGTATCACTCCTGACTCTCTCTCTTGTACAGAACACACCCAAAAGGAGCACATCAAAATCTTCAAGAAGAGAAGGCATACATGAGACTCAGCTCAAGTTTTAGGCCAGGTCCTCCATTTCCCTTGTGGTGAGCAGGCCCAATCAGCATAGCAAAAGCAATGAGAACTAAACTGATGTTGAAAGCCACTGTCCACAGAAGGCAAAATGGACCTTACAATCTAGACCTCATGAGATGATTACTTGCTCAAACAGGCAAATTGACGTTCTCCACAGAAATTTAACAGGACCTAGAGTCTCAAGCACAATATTCTAAATGTTTATAATATAATCCAAAATTAATATACTGACAACCAAGAAAAAGAGTAACCAAATCTCAAGAAAAGAAAATAAAATAAACAGATGCCAACCTGAAATGACCCAGATTCTGGAGTTATCAGACAATGACTTTTTAAAAAAATTTATTGTTTTATTTCAAAGATGTGAGGTACAATTC
>NW_007190089.1:0-754 GCF_000164805.1 Carlito syrichta
ATCTGCCCTTTGGTGTCCCGAGGAACCCAACGGATCGGAAGGTCCACATCTCAGTTACAACTATCAAGAAGAGCAGAAGGTTGCTGAGGATCTATAATGACAAAATTGTTAAATCCTAGAGGCCTATAGCACTAAATAATGTGGGGAATTAGAAGCCCAGATTCCAGATTAGCCCTTATAATGTGGCCATGCAGACTTCTTGGATTGGCGACCCATGTAACCCAGATTCTCTTTGATCTCAGTAAGACTCCCAGATGGTACCTGGCGAAGTGTAAGTACAATCTCTTATATACCAATACTCATATGCCCAAAAGGTCAGAAGGGCCCTGGAATCCAAGATTGCTGGATCCCCTTTAAGAATACGTCCTAAATATGTGGGAACTCCTAATCCCAAGTATGAATATCAATCTAAAATTTCAGCAACAGTTTGTGGATTAGGAGGTAAGCATGAAGTCAGAAAATACACTAAAACTGGCGAGATGATTCCTTGGTTTCTGGAATCTGGCCTTACAGCCTCCTGCAAAAAAAGCCGAGCAGATGGCCAGATTCTCTGTGACAATTTAGAAGAGGAGCAGAAGGTTCCTGGGAATCGATAATGACAGATTTGTGGTACGGATACAGGAATTAGTTCTGAAAAGTGTGCATAGTGGGACTCAAAATTCATGATTAACATTTAGAAAATTCCTGTACGCTTCTACGTATGAGAACTACTTTAAGGAAGGGAAAAATTAACAACTGTTCAGAAGTTTGCTGG
>NW_007190090.1:0-613 GCF_000164805.1 Carlito syrichta
CTGCTCATAATTTCAACAAAGTTGGTCAAGGTACCCAACTAACATGGTCACCGCTGCTTTTACACTTGCTTCTGGACCTCCTGGGCTTGACATAAAGATACCATAAGATAAAGATACTTTGCTACAGTCAAGTACACAAAAGCACAAGCACTTGTAGAACATGCACGCACATGACAATGGACGCCAGATGCATGAACTAACTTATGTACACATCAGCATTTTTGAAAGTTAGCAGCTTGAAGGTTTGTGCATTGGTGACTTTCCGTAGTTTCATCTGTGTACATCTTCAAGTAACAGAAATTAAAAGCACTTATGTCAACAGCAGAAATCAGTGAGGAAATAGATCCCCCTGCATAGAGAACTTGTGAACTACTCAAGTCCAGAAAACCCCACTGTATGAAGTCCCTATAAACAGAAAAGGCCAGGGTTCTTTTGTGAATTTCTAAGGTCTCCATCAAGCAGAAAGAGAGGTAGAGCCATGCTGGTGAAGAACTGATCATGGATGCATGGGGCTGAAGCCCAGAATTTATGCCTTTTATGGAAAAACACAAACACAAGTCTTCCTTTCTTCCCCACTGACCTGTCCGGGTCCAAGAGTCCACACGGGGTTGTG
>NW_007190091.1:0-651 GCF_000164805.1 Carlito syrichta
CTACTGAGGTATATTCATCTAAATGTTCTTTCTAATATCTATATGGAGACCTTTCCATTTCCACTGACTAAAACATGAAGTATTCCCTGTTCTGTTTGTACGCAGGGAATTTTTTACACTATTGCTCTCTGATTGTGATTTTCTGGCTTTGAAGAAATTTCTTCTCACATAGGAATAGATTAGAACTCAGTCAAAGGCTCATGGGAACTCTGTGAAGGTTTCTGAATCTCAATTTTTCTATAGCTCCTTCTACAGTATTCTGCTCCACAAATTCTAATTGCCTTCAACTTCCTCTACTCTGATGTATTTTTTCTTAATCTTACAATAATGTAAGTTAGGCTTGCTTGTTTGTTTGTTTTACTCTGTGTGGTGACCTGAAAACTGCAAGCAGGAAGCTGACGTAATTTTAGAGCTCACCTCATTGTTTTTCTTTCTCTTTGTGACAGTAGTGATTTGATATTTGTCTCCAATATGTAGCAACTTTTGTTACATATGTTTTCTTGGGCTTCCTAGTTGCTTACAGTAGATAGATACGTCGTGTTTCTTGTTCTAGATTACTGTCTGAGACTAGAGTAATCAGTCAGAAAGGCGGAGCCGATCTCTTTTCTTTCTTTCTTTCTTTTTTGAGTTGGAGTCTCGCTCTGTCGCCCA
>NW_007190092.1:0-704 GCF_000164805.1 Carlito syrichta
GACTAAAGTCAGTTGACAAGCTCACTTGCCGGCTTACTAGTTAAGTCAGCTGACAAGTCAGCTTATTCACGGACAAAATAGTTAAGTCAGCTGAGCAGTCGACTCACTTGCTGGCTGACAAGTTATGTCAGCTCATCTGTGGGTCACTCACTGGCTATGTTAACTAAGCTAACCAGTCAGCATACTAGCCAGCCAACTATTTAAGTCAGCTAACCAATTGGCTGACTATTTTGCCAACTTGTCAGCTGACAAGTTAGGTCAGCTAAATTGTGGGCTGACTAGTTAGGTCAGTTAAATAGTCGGCCCACTAGTCAACTGTGTAGTTAGGTGAGAAAATTAGCCAGCCAACTACTTAACCAAACTAATTTGTGGGCCAACTCATCAGTCAAATAATTAACCCAGCTAACTAGTCAGCCGACTGGACGTCTGACTGGTTAAGACTCCTAACAAATCAGCCGAGGAGTCAGCCATCGTGTTAAACCAGATAAGTAGTTGTCCACATCATCTGCCAACAAGTTGTCACCTAGCTAATTCAATACCCAACTAATTAAGACAGTTAGTTAATGCATTTACCAAATAGTTAAAACAGTTAACTAACACATTAGTCAACTCGTTTAGTCAGCTAGCTATCTTGATAGCCAACTACTTAAGTCAACTAGCTAAGTCAGCTCTCTAATAAGCAGCCTAGCTAAGTCAGCTACCTA
>NW_007190093.1:0-820 GCF_000164805.1 Carlito syrichta
AGTTAATTCAGATGGCTAGCCAGCTGGCTGGCTAGGTATTAAGCTAGTTAAGTCAGCTCGCTAGCCAGCTTGCTAACTAGTTAAGTCAGCTAAATTATTCAGCTGGCTTCCCAGCTGGCTGGCTAGGTAGGGAGTTACTTAAGTCAACTGGCTAGTTATTTGGTTACCTGGTTAAGTCATCACGTTAATTCAGCTGGCCATTCAGTTGGCTAGCTAATTACTCAGATAGTTAAGTCAACTGACCAGCCAGCTGGCTAGCTAGGTAGCTAGCTAATTTAATAAACTAGTTGTCTCGCCTTGAGAACTAGGTAGCTAGCTAGTTATGTCAGCTATTGAAGTCAGCTGGCTAGCTGGTTAACTCAGTTAAATCATCTGGCTAGCCAGCTTACTATGAGTGTTGCTACCTAGTTAGGTCAGCTGGCTAGTCAGGTGGCTAGCTAGTTAAGTCACCTAATTAAGTCAGCTCACTGGCCAGCTGGTTAGCTATGTAGTTAGGTAGTTAAGTCAGCTTGCAAGCCAGCAGGTTATGTAGGTAGGTAGCTAGCTAAATCAGTTGGCTAGCCAATAGGATATCTAGTTATACCAGTTAGTTAAGTCACCTGGCTATCCAGCTGTCTAGCTAGGTAGATACTTAGTTAAGCTTGATTGCTAGCCAGCTTACAACTTCATTAATTCAGCTAGTTAAATCAGCTGGCTAGGCTGCTGGCTAGCTAGGTAGCTAGGCAATTAAGTCAGCTGGCTCTTCAGCTCACCAGCTAGTTAGGTCAGCTAGTTTACTGAGCTGCCTAACCAGTTGGGTAGCTAGTTAAGTCAGCACGCT
>NW_007190094.1:0-729 GCF_000164805.1 Carlito syrichta
ATTTTGCTAATATTTTTCCTGATATGTAGATTGTGGGGAAACCATTTCTGATGAAGGAATGTTCACTCATGTTAAGTGAGTTATCTAAATGTGCTCCAGTCATGTGAAATTTAGAGCAAACTAGTAATATTTGATTAAGTGGTTTACTTATGAAATAGTGGAGATGGCAATTAAATCAATTTGAGTTTCTAAATACTTGGAGGTATCAGGATTTGGGGGAATATTTAATCCATACACATCTCTAGAAGTAGTGACATGTGGATCCCTTTCCCCAATCTTTCATGGATTTCTATACCCTTCAACAAATTTAATGACTTAAAATAAGAGGATCCTGGGAATGGTGAAGTGCAGATGATAAGTAGAAGACTGAGTTTTGTGAGAATAAAGTCAATATCTTCCTTGAAGGTGACCACCATGGACAGGGACTTCATTTCATCCTTTCATATTTACATGAATTTCCAATGCCAACCTGCATATCATAGCAGACACTGATAAGAAAGAGGTCATAGCACACATTTACATGAGTACATGGCCTTCCTCAACTTCTCAATGATTTTCCTGGAATAATCACTTCAGTCATTAGAACATGAAACACCTGTGGTTCTTCGCTGGTGGTTCCCAGAGGAGAGTAGTTCATGGCTTAGACATGAAGATATGACGATGCTTCACCAGGGTGCCTTAATCATTTTATGTCTTTCTGTCCCAAGTGTCCAGTTTCAGGTCCAGCTG
>NW_007190095.1:0-817 GCF_000164805.1 Carlito syrichta
ATAGTGCACTGGTCTAAATTTCAAACATTCTTGGAAGAACAAACACAGATATGCCATTTAGCATTCCCCTTTCTCACAATCCCACACACAATTTCCTTTGAGGGATTTAGCGGTAAATCATCTTTGGGTTTGTGCAGATCTGAGAACTGTATCATCAATACTAAGCCAGTATCTCACATCATCTCTGGTCATTACGGTCAGTAGTTATTGGGAAGCGTGTATGAAGTAAATTTATAAATAAGTTTTAAAGATGCACTCATGCAGATTTGATTCTTTGGAAGATGTTGCTACAACCATTATTAATGTAATAAAGTTTGTGTTATAATGTAACCACCATTGGCTGTTACAATTTCAAAAGCAACATCTATGATAAAAGTCAGGTATTCTAAAAAGGGACAATAATTTAATAATTTTTATCAAAGGATATTTTCCCTTTTTGTTTATTTATATTTTTTCTGAGACAAAGTATCGTTGTTTCACCCAGGCTGGAGTGCAGTGGTGTAATCATAGCTCACTGCAGCTTCTTTCTCCTAGTCTCAAGTGATTCTCCTGCTTCAGCCTCCTGAGCAACTGGGGCTAGAGGTCCCTCCACCATATTCAGCTAGTTTTTTTTATTTTTATTTTTATTGTAGAGATGGAATCTCACTATGCTGCCCAGTCTCATAATGCATTTTCCTATAAGTCCCTCCCTATTTTCCTGGGAATTATATAAATAACATTTAACATTTATGTGACAATGGTGCCCAAGACTGCATTTAAAGCCATTTATTTATTGAAATAGTAATGACATGACAGTGAGATTCACCATGCTGATTTG
>NW_007190096.1:0-951 GCF_000164805.1 Carlito syrichta
TCCCACACACAATTTCCTTTGAGGGATTTAGCGGTAAATCATCTTTGGGTTTGTGCAGATCTGAGAACTGTATCATCAATACTAAGCCAGTATCTCACATCATCTCTGGTCATTACTGTCAGTAGTTATTGGGAAGAGTGTATGAAGTAAATTTATAAATAAGTTTTAAAGATGCACTCATGCAGATTTGATTCTTTGGAAGATGTTGCTACAACCATTATTAATGTAATAAAGTTTGCGTTATAATGTAACCACCATTGGCTGTTACAATTTCAAAAGCAACATCTATGATAAAAGTCAGGTATTCTAAAAAGGGACAAAAATTTAATAATTTTTATCAAAGGATATTTTCCCTTTTTGTTTATTTATATTTTTTCTGAGACAAAGTATCGTTGTTTCACCCAGGCTGGAGTGCAGTGGTGTAATCATAGCTCACTGCAGCTTCTTTCTCCTAGTCTCAAGTGATTCTCCTGCTTCAGCCTCCTGAGCAACTGGGGCTAGAGGTCCCTCCACCATATTCAGCTAGTTTTTTTTTTTTTTTATTTTTATTGTAGAGATGGAATCTCACTATGCTGCCCAGTCTCTTAATGCATTTTCCTATAAGTCCCTCCCTATTTTCCTGGGAATTATATAAATAACATTTAACATTTATGTGACAATGGTGCCCAAGACTGCATTTAAAGCCATTTATTTATTGAAATAGTAATGACAATGACAGTGAGATTCAACCATGCTGATTTGAGGTGTTCCTATTTCAGAGATGGGGTGAAATGCTCTGACCCTCCCTGCCCCATACATGCATTCTCTCTGATGAAATTCCAACCTGTGGGAAGAGGAGATTCTTGAAGTAGCATTATAGGTACCAAAAATGCCTGAAGGGAAGTAACTTTGAGAGCCCTTCCAAAGAATGGCATGGCTTAAAGTTATTTGCTCTTGTTTTGGAAAACAGGA
>NW_007190097.1:0-766 GCF_000164805.1 Carlito syrichta
CCCTGGACTAATAGATTGGCTGATGGTAAAGTTTTCGACTAAGAAACATTTTTGTCTTACAATAGTTAAGGGGTGGTTTAATTTACTTTTCACACTTGTCTGTCTCTTGTTTTTGTTTTTCTCTCAAAACTTCTGTCCCTTTGTAAGAGTTCTTGGGAAATTTCCTTATCTTCTTACCTGTTGTATGTTACTTTTATCTTGACCAACTATTTATTTTTACTTTTGTTACTCCCAGCTTCCTCTTATTATATTAAGGATGTCATATATTTATAGATATGCATATACAATGTATGTATACACAAATCTATACATATGCATGTATCTTTTTACTCTCAGGATATAGATAAGAGTTGTTACTTTTTTAGAAGTTTCAGTGCATTCTCGGAAGTATGTTGTTTCCTCCAGTTTCCACTTTGCTATTTCATTTGGTTTCTATCTTTTGTCCCATGTATGGCAATTGCTACTTGTTCTTATTCAAGACTGAGGCCTCAAAAGCTGATATGGATTGAGTATGTCCCCTACAATGGGACATCACTCCACCATAAACATGAGTAAGTTACTGGTACATACTATAACACGAACGCACCTCCACAATATTAAGCCATGTGAGAGATGTCAGACATAGAAGTCACACATTGTATGATTCCATTTTCATGGAATGACCAGAACAGATAGATTCATGAAAACAGAGCAGAGACTGATGGTCTCCAGGGGCTGGGAGATGGGGAGAATGAGAAGAAACTTAACAGGAACAGTTAATACTTGA
>NW_007190098.1:0-763 GCF_000164805.1 Carlito syrichta
ATTATACTTTCTCTAATGCTCTTCCTTTCTGTTTACAGATCTAAGTTTCTGACCCATTTTATTTTCTTTCTCTCTACTGCCTGAGCCAAGCAGGTCAAGACTGCAGTGGCTGTGAACATGCCATTGTACTACAGCATGGGTGACAGAGTAAGACTCTGACTCAAAAAAAAAAACTTTTTTCTTTAACATTTTTAAAGGGCAAGTCTACAGGTAATAATTTTTTTTAAATAAAGAATAATTTTGTAAGGTACAGAACTTTGGTTGGCAGGTTTTTTTTTTGTTTTGTTTTCTTTCTGAAAACTTTAAATGTTTTACTTAGTTCCTTCTTACTTATGTGATTTCAGAAGAGAAATTAGATGTAATTGTTATCTTGGCTTTTATATCAATGTTTCTGTCCCTTCTGACTTCTTTCAGACTTGTTTATTTTAACTCTAATTACTGTAATATGAATATGATAGGACTGCGTATAGTGGTTTTGCTTTGTTTTGGCATTTATACTGTTTGGTGTTTTTTGAGCCTACTGGATCTGTGGTTTTGGGTCTGACGTTAATTTGAAGAAATCACTCAGTCATTATTTTAAAAACATTTATTCTGTTCTTTACCTTCTTTGCTCTCCTTCTTATATTTCTCATACATGTGTGCTACATCTTTCAGAACAATCTCAATGTTTTTGTATGTCTTGCTTTGACATAATTGTTTTAATTCTCAGTCTGGGTATTGCAACACCTCTGCCATAGCTAAATCTGGGTTCTAATGCTTGCTC
>NW_007190099.1:0-1508 GCF_000164805.1 Carlito syrichta
GAGCCAAGCAGGTCAAGACTGCAGTGGCTGTGAACATGCCATTGTACTACAGCATGGGTGACAGAGTAAGACTCTGACTCAAAAAAAAAACTTTTTTCTTTAACATTTTTAAAGGGCAAGCCTACAGGTAATAATTTTTTTTAAATAAAGAATAATTTTGTAAGGTACACAACTTTGGTTGGCAGGTTTTTTTCTTTGTTTTGTTTTCTTTCTGAAAACTTTAAATGTTTTACTTAGTTCCTTCTTACTTATGTGATTTCAGAAGAGAAATTAGATGTAATTGTTATCTTGGCTTTTATATCAGTGTTTCTGTCCCTTCTGACTTCTTTCAGACTTGTTTATTTTAACTCTAATTACTGTAATATGAATATAATAGGGCTGCGTATAGTGGTTTTGCTTTGTTTTGGCATTTATACTGTTTGGTGTTTTTTGAGCCTACTGGATCTGTGGTTTTGGGTCTGACGTTAATTTGAAGAAATCACTCAGTCATTATTTTAAAAACATTTATTCTGTTCTTTACCTTCTTTGCTCTCCTTCTTATATCTCATACATGTGTGCTACATCTTTCAGAACAATCTCAATGTTTTTGTATATCTTGCTTTGACATAATTGTTTTAAATTCTCAGTCTGGGTATTGCAACACCTCTGCCATAGCTAAATCTGGTTCTAATGCTTGCTCTGTCTCTTCAGGTTTTGGAGGGTTTCTTTTTGCCTTTTAGTATGCTTGTAATTTTTTTGATAGCTGTACATGATGTGCTAGGTAAAAGAAGTTGGTGTTAATAGGCCTTTGGTAATAAGATGATGAGGAGTGGTGGGGAGCGAAAGCATTCAGTAGTCCCAGGAGTGCTCAGTCTTCTAGTGAGCCTGTGCCTCTGGACCATGAACTTCATGAGTATTTCTCAGTCAAACCCCTCAGGTGGCACAGTGTTGAAAGTGGACTGGATGTGTATGTTTCTGTTCCACAAGTCAAAGACTAGAAGGGGCTAAGCCGGGCTCGGTGACTCAGCCTGTAATCCCACGATTTGGGAGGCTGAGGTGAATGCATTGCCTGAGCCCACGGGTTCAAGACCCTCCTGGGCAATTTGGTGAGACCTCATCTCTACAATAAATCAAAAACTAGCTGGGTATGGTAGTGCCCGCCTGTAGTTCCAGCTACTTGGAAGGCTGAGGCGGAAGGATCATTGGAGCTCAGCAGGTCAAGGTTGCGGGGGCCAGGAATGTGCCACCGCACTCCAGTCTGGGTAACAGAGTGAGACTCCAGCTCAAAAAAAAAAAAAAAGAAGGGGCTCATGGTAGGAATTTTCCTTTCTCCAGGTCAGTTGGGATAGAATACAACCCCAGCACATGAAGCTCCAGTTAAACGAGTCCTTCCAGCAGGTCTTGTTAAAGAGAACAGTGTGCTCTGGCATATTTCAATTCAAAAATTCCCTGCTGGAAGCATGGGGAGCTTTTTCTCTGTTTTTTTGCCATGAGACACTGGTGCAGCTCCGGAATCTCAAACTGACAAA
>NW_007190100.1:0-739 GCF_000164805.1 Carlito syrichta
AGTTGTCAGCTGGCTACACAGCTGGCTATCTAGTTTTTCAGCTAGTTGAGTTAGCTCGCTAGCCAGCTGGCTAGCTGGTTAAGTACTCTAGTTAAATCAAGTGGCTAGCCAAATGGCTAGCTAGATAGCTTGCTAGTTACATCAGCTGGCTAGTTTGTTAAGTCAGGTGTTTAAGTCAGGTGGCTAGCCAATTGGATAGGTAAGTAGTTAGGTAATAAAGTCAGCTGGCTAGCCAGCTAGCTAGCTAGTTAATTCAGCGAGTTAAGTGAGCTGGCTAGACGGCAGACTAGCCGGCTGGCTACCTAGGTGGATAGCTTGTTAAGCCAGCTGGCTAGCTGGATGGCTATCTCAGTTAAGTCAGGTAGTTAAGTAAGCTTGTTAGCCGGCAGGCTAGCTAGGTGGTTGTCAATTAAGCTGGCTGGTTAGCAGGCTGGTTATGAAGGTGGCCCGCTAGTTAAGCCAGCTGACTAGCTGGCTGAACAGAAGGGTGGTTGGATAGTTAATCCAGCTGGCTATCTGACTGTTCAGCCATCTGGATGGCTATCTTAGCCAGTTGGCTATCCACCTGGTCAGCCCACTAGCTAGTTAAGCCAGGTGGCTAGTTGTATAGAAAACCAGTTAACTAGCTCGTTAAGTCAGCTGGCTAACCAGTTATCCAGCAAAGTAGCTAGTGAGCTAGTTAATTCAGCTATATAGCCAGTTAGCTAGTTAAGTAAGCTAGCAGGTCAGTTAACTATTC
>NW_007190101.1:0-688 GCF_000164805.1 Carlito syrichta
ATGAAAAACCGGCGCAGTAAGCCGCCAGGGGTCATCGCCATCATGATAATGAGCTGCCTGCTCCTCTAAGGCTTCTTGGTCCTCGGGGGATAGTTGATCGTTATGAGGGGGGAAGGAAGTTAAGGAGGGGTATAATTTCGGAGCTGTTTTAAGAGTCTTTTTAGGGGGGTCAATATCGGGGCCGTTAATTTCCTCCGACATGCCTATGGCAACAGAGGGGCAAACTGAGGGGGGGTGAGAACTGTCCTTAAGAGCTGTCTCCCCCGTTTGTATTATGTTTTTGATATCTGGGTCCTGAGAATGGGTTTCTAAAATGTCATTAATTAAATTCCAGTAGGAAAAGGTAGACACGGGGACCTTGCTAGGGCCAAAGGTACGATAGTAATCATGGAGACAGTCACCAACCCGTCTCCAGCATTTATGGTCAATGGTGCCCTCTTGAGGGAACCAGGGACATACATCAGTTAAGAAATTGAAAAAACGGCGTAGATCTTTCTTTTTAGCCTTAATTCTGCGCATCTTGAGGGAATCCTTAAGCCCCTTAAGGAAGAGCTCGTGAGAGCTCAATTCCTGTCCCATAATAATCACCTACTCACCGTTCCGATGTCCGCTGGGGCGGCTAGTCCAGCAACGATCAAGATCGAGTCTTATCCCGCGGGTTGATCACCCACGGGCTCGAAGCGAGCTC
>NW_007190102.1:0-683 GCF_000164805.1 Carlito syrichta
GCACGGGGACCTTGCTAGGGCCAAAGGTACGATAGTAATCATTGAGACAGTCACCAACCCGTTTCCAGCATTTATGATCAATGGTGCCCTCTTGAGGGAACCAGGGACATACATCAGTCAAGAAATTGAAAAAACTGCGTAGATCTTTCTTTTTAGCCTTAATTCTGCGCATCTTGAGGGAATCCTTAAGTCCCCTAAGGAAGAGCTCGTGAGAGCTCAATTCCTGTCCCATGATAATCACCTACTCACCGTTCCGATGTCCGCTGGGGCGGCTAGTCCAGCGACGATCAAGATCGAGTCTTATCCCGCGGGTTGATCACCCACGGGCTCGAAGCGAGCTCAGGAGCTCAGGGTGTGCCCGGCCGGGGCGTCATCCGAGTAGGTGCCAGCAGCGCCGTTCCGTGCCTCGAGCCCCACGTCGGGCGCCAGGTGTCCCAACCAGCGGGACAAGTAAAACGTGGGCACGAGGAGGACTACCTGCTGCTGGTGAAAAGAGAGAGAGAGACCAAGAGAGAAAGAGACAGGAGACACGCAGAATGGAGGCAAGACAGTGTTCTGATCAAGCCTCCAAATTTTATTGTTAGGCGATTGCTTATATACATAGCAAAGAGGGGCGGGCTGAAATAGGGCGTGTGGCGGCTTATGATAGGAGGAAGAGTAGTGGGTGGTATGAGGAGAGGAGG
>NW_007190103.1:0-845 GCF_000164805.1 Carlito syrichta
CTTGATAGCACACATGTAAAGGAACCAGAAACTGTTACCACACCTGTCTCCAAAGGCCATATGCTTCCTTGATTCTTTTTAAATGTACTGTAAAAATAGCAGTAACAGATTCCACCAAAGGAAGAGCAAAGTTCTTGTGATTGTCAGTTCATTAAGGCTACTCTAACAAAATACCACTGACTGGGTAGCTTATTAAATTCAGAAACCTATTTCTCACAGCTCTGGAGGCTGGGAAGTAGAAGATCAAGGATCTGGCAGCTTCCTGGTTCTTAGAAAACTGTCTTTTTGCTGTGACCTCAAACAGTGGAAGGAAGAAGGAAGTTCTCTAGGATCTCCTTTATAAAGGATAATCTAATTCATAAGGGCTCTGCCCTCTTGACCTAATCACTTCTCAAAGGCCCTAGCTCTGTCTATTACCTTGGAGGTTAGGTTTCAACATATGAATTTGGAGGGGGACGCAAACATTTAGCCTATGGCGTGGGGCTATGTGAATCTTGACCAGTGTAGATGTTACTCAGAAGACCCTGATCACCATATTGTTTTCTCTTTTTAATTGAATCTTAAATACAATAATTTTTTAAAGTTTTGTATTCTCAAAACCAATTTTTTTCTGTTTGCACTGTGAAATCCATTTAAATTACGCAGAAGCTTTTTACAAAACAAATGATTTGCTTTGACACAAAGAAGAAAATGACTTTCTCTTCATTGATATTAATAGTCTTTTAGTAATAAAATGTTTATTATTTGAAGAGAGGGAGAGTACTTCTCTGAAAATAGATTTCAATTTGTATTTTGCTGGAAATGGTGATTAAAAATGCCCATTAAGTTATGTGTAACTCTTTTTT
>NW_007190104.1:0-3168 GCF_000164805.1 Carlito syrichta
CGAAGTAGAAGATCAAGGATCTGGCAGCTTCCTGGTTCTTAGAAAACTGTCTTTTTGCTGTGACCTCAAACAGTGGAAGGAAGAAGGAAGTTCTCTAGGATCTCCTTTATAAAGGATAATCTAATTCATAAGGGCTCTGCCCTCTTGACCTAATCACTTCTCAAAGGCCCTAGCTCTGTCTATTACCTTGGAGGTTAGGTTTCAACATATGAATTTGGAGGGGGACGCAAACATTTAGCCTATGGCGTGGGGCTATGTGAATCTTGACCAGTGTAGATGTTACTCAGAAGACCCTGATCACCATATTGTTTTCTCTTTTTAATTGAATCTTAAATACAATAATTTTTTAAAGTTTTGTATTCTCAAAACCAATTTTTTTCTGTTTGCACTGTGAAATCCATTTAAATTACGCAGAAGCTTTTTACAAAACAAATGATTTGCTTTGACACAAAGAAGAAAATGACTTTCTCTTCATTGATATTAATAGTCTTTTAGTAATAAAATGTTTATTATTTGAAGAGAGGGAGAGTACTTCTCTGAAAAATAGATTTCAATTTGTATTTTGCTGGAAATGGTGATTAAAAATGCCCATTAAGTTATGTGTAACTCTTTTTTCTGGTAGTATTACAAAAAATGAGACTTTTTAAAAATGACTAGTCCCTCATTGTGTCCAGCAAGTAGATTGGGTCAACAAAAGATGATTTCCATTTGTAGAATACAGAGTATTTCCAAACTTGTGTAAAAAAAAGTGAAAGGTAAAGCAGAGTATGCTTTTGTAGGTATTCTTCTGCAGTTTGATTCAATTTATAAAGTTTAAGTATTTACATCAGGTGCTTCAGGAATTCATCTCAGAACACATGTAAAGCTCATGTTGAAAACACAAAGAAAAGTATATTTATAAATATTAAAATATATTTTACATTAATTATACAATTAAAACTTAATTAAATTATTTTTGAAAACAAATCATAGAACTTTTCTTATAAAGATTTGCAAATTGTCTTTTGAGGATGCCAAAAATTTATGATATACCTTTACATTTTATAAAATATTTAGTTCTGTAATCATGATGCAGTCAGTTAAGTTTCAGGCATCCAACTCTACCATGATTCAGTCATGGGACAAAGGGTGTGACCAGAAAAGGATGATGAAACTGCCCAAGAGATCAGTTCCTTGTTTCAAAATAGAACAAATTCAGAGTCTTGATTAAGGAAGAATAGAAGGCTGAACAAGTATCAGTAGTGAAAGCCCTTTCCACTGCCACTGAATAATGGAACTAAAGAACAAAGAAAGAGATCTGTCACAAATCAGGAAAAATGCAGAAGAACACAGATAATTCCCCATGTACCAAAGAGACAATACTTGAAAAATCAGACCTAGGCCTAAACAATGGAAATCACCAAGGAATGGCTCCAGAATACAACAAGGATTAAGGAATGGATGAAAAGAGTGAATGAAAATAAGACAAGATGCAACACTGAAAGAACTGGTAGCAGATTTTTTGCCATAAAAATGTTATTCAGGAAATAAATAACAAGATGACAAGTATGGGAAGCAGAAGAAAGAAACTGAGAGCTTGACTACAAAAGTGTGGAATGAACCCAATCTGTAAGAAGCATAGAAAGTTCAGAAAGAAAGAATAAAGCCTCCAAGTGATATTCAATATTATCAAGAGGGAGACCTTATACCTGAATGGTACTCAGAAGAAGAAAGGGAAATGTAAAACACCTTGGAACAAGTATTCCAAGAAAATATTCCCCATCATGCTAGAGATATGTCCATCCAAACACAAGAGATACAAATAACTCCCACAAGACATCAAAGGAGAAGACCAACCCCTAGAAACAGAATAATTTGCCTACACAAAGTAGGTACAAAGGAATCCTAAAGGCAGTGAGAGAGAAAGGTCAGACTACCTACAGGGAGACTAATCAGAGTAGCAGTAGACCTATCATCAGAAACACTACAAGCTACAAGGAACTGGAATCCAATTTTCAAAGATAAAAAATGTTAACCAAGAATTTCCTACTCAGCCAAGCTCAGCTCATCAGCAATGGAGAATTAAAATCCTTCTCAGACATCCAATCTCTAAGAGATTATGCAGCTTCCAGACAAGCTCTATAGGAAACACATAAAAAGATATTAAACCCAGAAGAAAGAAAACAAAAGAATGACCACACACCTCCCAAGAAACCACAGAATCAACAAAAAAAGCTTGCAACTGCAAACTTGAAAACACACACATATATCAACCCAAATGTTAAAAGAAAAGAGAAAAAAAACTTCATAAGAATCTCATGAGAGAGATAGATACACTTCAATAATCAGCCTGAGCATGAATGGGCTAAATCCACCATTGAAAAGACATAGTATGGCAAACTGGATTTAAAGAAAAATGACCCAGTAATTGCTGCATTCAGAAAACACATCTCACCACAAGGGACATCCACAGACTCAAAGTTAAAGAATAAGCCAGGCTCAGTGGCTCAGCCTGTAATCCTGCACCTTGGGAGGCTGAGATGAGTGGATTGCCTGAGCCCGCAGGTTCGAGACATGCCTGGGCAACTTGGTGAGACCTCATCTCTACAATAAATCAAAAAATTAGCCGGGCGTGGTAGTGCATGCCTGTAGTTCCAGCTACTTGGAAGACAGAGGAGGAAGGATCAAAGAAGTCCAGCAGGTCGAGGCTGTGGTGGCCACTGCACTCCAGTCTGGGTGACAGAGTGAGACTCCAACTCAAAAAAACAAAAGAATGGAAAACAAATTTTCAGAGACAATGGATCACAAATGAAGGCAAGATCACAATCTTAATATCAGACAAAACAACTTTTAAGCTATTGAAAAGTAAAGTAAAAAATACAGAAGGTAAAAAAGTAAAAGTAAAAAGTGAAAAAGTGAAGAAAGATACATAATGATATCATGTTCTATCTATCAACAAGAAATCTCCATCCTAAACATATATGCAACCAACAAAGGAGCACTAGCATGTATAAAGCAACTACTAAGTAAACTACAAAAGATATTAACTGTAACACAGAGGACATCAGTACTCCATTAACAACCCTAGATAGATCATCAAGGCAAAAATCAACAAAGAGATCCAGAACCCTCAACTTGACTCTTGACCAAATGGACTTAATAGATATAGATACCTAACCCTAACAACTA
>NW_007190105.1:0-1085 GCF_000164805.1 Carlito syrichta
CTTGTGATCTTTCTATTTTTTTGATGTGTGATCATAGAGATGTAAATCCCCCACTTAGTACTGATTTCATGGCATCTCAGAGGTTTCAGTAAGATGTTTCTTCATTTTCATTTGTTTCCAGGAATCTTTTAATTTCTGCTTTGAGCCGGGCTTGGTGGTTTAGCCTGTAATCCCACACATTTGAGAGGCTGAAGTGAGTGGATTGCCTGAACCCTCGGGTTCGGGACCCACCTGGGCAAATTGGCGAGACCTCATCTCTACAATAAATCAAAAATTAGCCAGGTGTGGTAGTGTGTGCCTGTAGTTCCAGCTACTTGGAAGACTGAGGCAGAAGGATCACTGGAGCCCAGCAAGTCAAGGCTGCAGTGGCCAGGAGCGGCCACTGTACTCCAGTCTGGGTGACTGAATGAGACTCCAACTCAAAAAAAAAAATTCTGGTTTGATTTCTGTGTTTACCCAGGAGTCATTCAGCATCATGCTGTTTAGTACCTATGTCTTTGTAGGTTTTGGGGGAATTTTGATGGTGTTGACATTTATTTTTATTTCACTGTGATCTAAGAAGGTGCAATGCATTATTTCAATTCATGAAACTTGTTTATGCTTGTTTTATGGCCAAGGATGTTATAGATCTTGGAGTACATTCCATGTGGTGACATGTAGAATGTATATTCTGTAGTTGTTAGGGTTAGGTATCTATTATCTATTAAGTCCATTTGGTCAAGAGTCAAGTTGAGGTTCTGGATCTCTTTGTTGATTTTTGCCTTGATGATCTATCTAGGGTTGTTAATGGAGTATTGATGTCCTCTGTGTTACAGTTAATATCTTTTGTAGTTTACTTAGTAGTTGCTTTATACACGCTAGTGCTCCTTTGTTGGTTGCATATATGTTTAGGATGGAGATTTCTTGTTGATAGATAGAACATGATATCATTATGTATCTTTCTTCACTTTTTCACTTTTTACTTTTACTTTTTTACCTTCTGTATTTTTTACTTTACTTTTCAATAGCTTAAAAGTTGTTTTGTCTGATATTAAGATTGTGATCTTGCCTTCTTTTGTGATCCATTGTCTCTGAAAATTTGTTTG
>NW_007190105.1:2574-3401 GCF_000164805.1 Carlito syrichta
TTTATAAAATGTAAAGGTATATCATAAATTTTGGCATCCTCAAGAGACAATTTGCAAATCTTATAAGAAAAGTTCTATGATTTGTTTTCAAAAATAATTTAGTTAAGTTTAATTGTATAATTAATGTAAAATATATTTTAATATTTATAAATATACTTTTCTTTGTGTTTTCAACATGAGCTTTACATGTGTTCTGAGATGAATTCCTGAAGCACCTGATGTAAATACTTAAACTTTATAAATTGAATCAAACTGCAGAAGAATACCTACAAAAGCATACTCTGCTTTACCTTTCACTTTTTTTTACACAAGTTTGGAAATACTCTGTATTCTATAAATGGAAATCATCTTTTGTTGACCCAATCTACTTGCTGGACACAATGAGGGACTAGTCATTTTTTAAAAGTCTCATTTTTTGTAATACTACCAGAAAAAAGAGTTACACATAACTTAATGGGCATTTTTAATCACCATTTCCAGCAAAATACAAATTGAAATCTATTTTTCAGAGAAGTACTCTCCCTCTCTTCAAATAATAAACATTTTATTACTAAAAGACTATTAATATCAATGAAGAGAAAGTCATTTTCTTCTTTGTGTCAAAGCAAATCATTTGTTTTGTAAAAACCTTCTGCGTAATTTAAATGGATTTCACAGTGCAAACAGAAAAAAATCGGTTTTGAGAATACAAAACTTTAAAAAATTATTGTATTTAAGATTCAATTAAAAAGAGAAAACAATATGGTGATCAGGGTCTTCTGAGTAACATCTACACTGGTCAAGATTCACATAGCCCCACGCCATAGGCTAAATGTTTGCGTCCCCCG
>NW_007190106.1:0-810 GCF_000164805.1 Carlito syrichta
CAGAGACATGGATCACAAAAGAAGGCAAGATCACAATCTTAATATCAGACAAAACAACTTTTAAGCTATTGAAAAGTAAAGTAAAAAATACAGAAGGTAAAAAAGTAAAAGTAAAAAGTGAAAAAGTGAAGAAAGATACATAATGATATCATGTTCTATCTATCAACAAGAAATCTCCATCCTAAACATATATGCAACCAACAAAGGAGCACTAGTGTGTATAAAGCAACTACTAAGTAAACTACAAAAGATATTAACTGTAACACAGAGGACATCAATACTCCATTAACAACCCTAGATAGATCATCAAGGCAAAAATCAACAAAGAGATCCAGAACCTCAACTTGACTCTTGACCAAATGGACTTAATAGATAATAGATACCTAACCCTAACAACTACAGAATATACATTCTACATGTCACCACACGGAATGTACTCCAAGATCTATAACATCCTTGGCCATAAAACAAGCATAAACAAGTTTCATGAATTGAAATAATGCATTGCACCTTCTTAGATCACAGTGAAATAAAAATAAATGTCAACACCATCAAAATTCCCCCAAAACCTACAAAGACATAGGTACTAAACAGCATGATGCTGAATGACTCCTGGGTAAACACAGAAATCAAACCAGAATTTTTTTTTTTTGAGTTGGAGTCTCATTCAGTCACCCAGACTGGAGTACAGTGGCCGCTCCTGGCCACTGCAGCCTTGACTTGCTGGGCTCCAGTGATCCTTCTGCCTCAGTCTTCCAAGTAGCTGGAAACTACAGCACACACTACCACACCTGGCTAATTTTTGATTTA
>NW_007190107.1:0-895 GCF_000164805.1 Carlito syrichta
CCATCTTAATATCAGACAAAACAACTTTTAAGCTATTGAAAAGTAAAGTAAAAAATACAGAAGGTAAAAAAGTAAAAGTAAAAAGTGAAAAAGTGAAGAAAGATACATAATGATATCATGTTCTATCTATCAACAAGAAATCTCCATCCTAAACATATATGCAACCAACAAAGGAGCACTAGCATGTATAAAGCAACTACTAAGTAAACTACAAAAGATATTAACTGTAACACAGAGGACATCAATACTCCATTAACAACCCTAGATAGATCATCAAGGCAAAAATCAACAAAGAGATCCAGAACCTCAACTTGACTCTTGACCAAATGGACTTAATAGATAATAGATACCTAACCCTAACAACTACAGAATATACATTCTACATGTCACCACACGGAATGTACTCCAAGATCTATAACATCCTTGGCCATAAAACAAGCATAAACAAGTTTCATGAATTGAAATAATGCATTGCACCTTCTTAGATCACAGTGAAATAAAAATAAATGTCAACACCATCAAAATTCCCCCAAAACCTACAAAGACATAGGTACTAAACAGCATGATGCTGAATGACTCCTGGGTAAACACAGAAATCAAACCAGAATTTTTTTTTTGAGTTGGAGTCTCATTCAGTCACCCAGACTGGAGTACAGTGGCCGCTCCTGGCCACTGCAGCCTTGACTTGCTGGGCTCCAGTGATCCTTCTGCCTCAGTCTTCCAAGTAGCTGGAACTACAGGCACACACTACCACACCTGGCTAATTTTTGATTTATTGTAGAGATGAGGTCTCGCCAATTTGCCCAGGTGGGTCCCGAACCCGAGGTTCAGCATCCACTCACTTCAGCTCTCAATGTGTGGGATTACAGGCTAACCACCAAGCCCGGCTCAAAGC
>NW_007190108.1:0-821 GCF_000164805.1 Carlito syrichta
GGGCACAAGAAGAAATTAAGAGAAAGATAGGTGCAGAAGGAGTGACAGGAGACACAGAAGAAACCTTCAGAAGGGGTTGCATCAGTGACAGCAGGTGTCAGGGTCAGGCACAAAGGCCAGATGTAGGCACCTGTAATAGAAGGTAGTAAGGTCCCTTGGAGCCAAAGGACCAAACTGTGTTTCTGGGGCTCTAGTTTATGAAATTAATTCTTTCAGTTCCCTGAATTCCAATCACCTCACATGCTTATTTAAAATTCAAATGTTGGACTTATTCCCATGCCTCGTGAATCAGAATATCTCTGGACAAGTTCCAGGAATTTTAACATGTTTTTCAAGAGATTCTGAAGTTTTAGGATGCTAGGATAGTATATGAGCTTTCTGCCTGAATTTTGAAGACCAAGAAATAAAAGGCGGGCTTAGAAAGAGAAAACAATTCTGGCCCGAGAACTGTGGGTTGGAAAGTAGAAACAGTCAATAGTAATACATGACAGAGTCAGGTGGATGCCAGGATCCACATTTCACTGGGAACATGCTTCTCTTCTGAAGAAAATACTAGAGTGCATTCAAAGAGACTTTCTGTGAGATGAAGAGAACAATCCACAGGTGCTCAAGTCCTTCAAGTCACAGTTGATGCATTTCAGTCATAAACGTTGACATGTGATGTGTAAGGAGATACAGCTCTTCTCTCTACAGTGAAGAAGAAGCCAAAGATACTTAAGCAAGGTAATAAAACGAATGTGACTAGCGCACCAGAGAATAAAAGTATGAGGAAAATGATGATTACTCGGAGATCCTGGTAATCATTCAGGTTGGTAACCTTA
>NW_007190109.1:0-775 GCF_000164805.1 Carlito syrichta
ATGGGGTTAGGTTACAATTAGTACTTAATAAATGCTATCGGTGTGTCTTTCTTTCCTCAGAGAGAAACTCCGTGAAAGAAGGGTATGGAGTAAGTTGCAATTTCTCTATTCAAAACAAACTGAGAATGTGAAATAGAGCATTGAACTCCAGCACTGTGATCATCCATCGACAAGATAAAAAATTCTGGTTTGGAATGTGTTATATAAGGCCACGGAGACCACACAAATGACTCCATGAGGGTCCTGGTTTCACTGGCGAAGGGCACGATTTCTGCTATTTTGGGGGACTGTCAAGAATGTTAAGTTAGAGTCACTTCTTTTTGCTGAAAGTAATAGGTTCACAAGACAAGTTCTAAGCTAAGACAAGATAGACACATAAGTGCTTTGCTGAGGTCACTACAACCTACTTCCAATTTTCTAGTGACTTTTCTAATAATTCTAGCACCAGCTAATTAAGCCACCAGCTTACTAGGAAGCCCATCTTACCTTCAAATTAGCATAAGAAAAATAAGGAAACAGTTGAGGAAGAAGACATACATAAGTCTTGATTGCATTTAGCTGAAGATTTCCTTTCTTGGGGAGCACAGCAAAAGTGTCACTCATGCTGTGATCTGGAGTGAGCTGCCCTCAGCAGGGTGAATCTGCATCAGATAATTTTTTTCCCATTGAGATGGTGTTTCCTAATGATATTCTGTTATTGAAAATAGTTAGCAGCAGACCAAGAGGACCAAGAAAGGCATACCCCGCTTTAATCCTCTCCTGAATGGCAGCCCCC
>NW_007190110.1:0-773 GCF_000164805.1 Carlito syrichta
AGCATAAGAGCGGCATGTGCAGAAAGATACTTCCAGCAGGTGAAGAGGTGCTCAGTGACGGGAACCTGGCTCGACCTCATGCTCCTGTGACATGCTCTTCCTTTTTCCTCCCTTGAATCTTTCTCTGCCAGAAAACACTAGTCATAGTGGCTTTCGGCACCCCTGTCAGGAGTTTGTTTTATAATTTAAAAGATTAAAGTTGAAAGGCACCTTGAGAGAAGGGCTGCCAGCAGTCCCTGTATGTCCCTGAATCTCTACCTGGGGACCAGATCGTCTGTGTGAATCGGGGCCCCCTGCACACTGTGCCCGGTCAGCGGGAGTGTGTGGGCTGCTGTGTGGTGGGTCCACCTAGCGATCATGCCAGCTATGCCCCCTGACGTCCACACGTATGTCATTCCTAGGACAAAAATGTTCTCTCTGGGGACTTGGGATCCATCTGGAACAAAAAGGACAAAGATCCCGATCCCTGCCGTCCTGGGATTTGCATCCTGGAGTTGGGGAATGGATACATCTTACAGAGTCAACTTACAAATAAGTAAATGACTATATGTATTAAAAATGTATTTGAAAAAAACAGAAAGCAGGAGGGTAGGAGGAACAAGCTTGGTGGAAGGAGGGTGGGCAGGGTGGATCCCATAGAGGTGGCATCCAGGCAGAGGGGACAGCCAGCATGACCCACCAAGGCAGAGCCACTAGGTGTGGTGAAGGAAAAACAAGGCACAGATGGGGGACAGGAGGCCAGCCAGGGAGGACTTTGGATGTTCGAGGGAAGG
>NW_007190111.1:0-820 GCF_000164805.1 Carlito syrichta
GGTGCTGTGTCTTCCCTCAGTTCCCAGACCAGAGTGTCAGTGTCTTCTTTCCAGCTCTGAGTCCTGGAAGTTCAGTTCCCGGCAAGTGAGTCCGAGAGGCTGGGGCTTCCTTCCTCCACCTGTTGCCCACTCACAGGACTGGAGCTCTGTCCCGGGCCTGGCAGGCTGGGAAAATGGGGTCAAATTGTCTGCAAGCTGCTTTACTTGTAGAGCAGAGGTTGCATGCTGGTGGCGGCCACCTGTGAGGACTTGGAAACATGACCTCACTCAGCACCCATCCTGAAGCATGGGTGTCACTCCAAGAGAAGTGGGTCTCTGTCCTTACCTTTGGCTCCACAGCATGGGTTTAGAGGAGGTTTTCCTCGCATTAGAGGCCCCTCGTATGATCACAGCCCTCTGAAATCACCACTAAAAGGGTTGGCTACTGTTCAAGGAGAGTATGTGGCAAGAACAAATCCAAGGGTGCTTTCCGCACGGTTGAGGGGTGAATATTCGTGGTGAGAAGTCAAGGAGACTCATAGCTCCATAAGAAAAGCAAGCGAAATCGTTGGCTATGGACAGCTGGGAAGCGTATCCCAGCAATCAAAGCACACTTCATCGCGCACCAGGACGACTCCTGCTAAGGGTAGGCCAGGCCTGGAATCTCCCCCCTATCGTCCAGCACTTTGGCAGACTGAGGACGGAAGATGGCTGGAGCCCAGGACTTGGAGACGCGACTGTCTAACATCACGCAGCCTCATCTCTATCTCCAAAATGTCATCAGTGAGCTGGGCATGGAGATACAGGCTTGTATTTGTAGCTGTCTGGGAGGATTGCCTGA
>NW_007190112.1:0-764 GCF_000164805.1 Carlito syrichta
AGACATGTCAAAAAGCTCAGCTCATAGTCATCCAAAAATGCAAATGAAAATTACATGAGAGGACACGTAAGTTCAGTCGGGATGGCTGTCATCCATAATTCCAAAACCAACAGATGCTGGCGAGGAAATGACAAAAAGGGAACACTTCTACACTGCTCGCGGGAGTGTAAATCAGTACTAGCTCTGTGGAGTAACATTTGGTGATTCCTAGACGATCTAAGAATCGACCCTGCCCTCCTCCCACTGTGAATATATCAAGAAGAATGAAATCCCTCTATAAAGGAGATATTTGCACATGTATGTTTATCGCCACATTGTTCGCAGTAGCAAGAACATGGAACCAACCTTATTGCCCATCTAAAGAGGACGGGATTAAAAATATGTGGTACCTAGGAACGATGCAATATTATGCAGTCAAAACGAGAACAAAATCACGATGTTCACGGAAACCTGGATGGAGTTAGTGTCTATCTTACTGGGTGACCTTTCACAGAAGCAAAAACTGAGTATCACATGTACTCACTCATAAGTGGACCTTGAACGACCATCTTAATAAAAAAGAAAGATTTTCAGAGTTGGCAAATCGGAGGGGAGGGGGAGGGGCAGGATTTGCAGTAGTCGCATTCCGCCTGAAGAGCGGGGAAGTTCGGGGACAGGCCTGACCAACAAGGGTTCCTGTAAAATGAATATGAATATATTTCACCCTGAATTGTACCCTACATCTTTCAAATTACAAATGAAGAAGAAAACGTTTATCCCAGATC
>NW_007190113.1:0-776 GCF_000164805.1 Carlito syrichta
TGGATTGCCTGAGCCCACAGGTTCAAGACCTGCCTGTACAAGTTGGCGAGACCTCATCTCTACAATAAATCAAAAATTAGCCGGGCATGGTAGCGTGTGCCTGTAGTTCCAGCTACTTGGAAGCCTGAGGCAGAAGGATCGCCGGAGCCCAGCAGGTCGAGGCTGCGGTGGCTGGGAGCAGCCACTGCACTCCAGTCTGGGTGACAGAGTGAGACTCCAACTCAAAAAAAATAAAAGGAAAAAGATAACATTGTCTGATTAAGAGGTGACTCTGACCACACTAGGAATGCCTCTATGTTGGAGTCATTTCTTCTGAGACTGCCAGGAATTGGAAGAATTACATGGAAAGCAAATATTAGAAAAATGGTCTTGACACTGAGCTTTGCCATTGGACAGCGGGCTTGACTGTCTCCAGGCAATACCTGCACATCAATGGGCCAATATTTCTAGTGGCTGCTAATGAATTTACCAAGGGTTCTATCTAGTTGAAATAAAAGCCTTATTCTTTTCCATTTTAATTGGGAGACATAATGCAGAGTGAGGAATGAAAGTTGATTGCCTGAAGACAGCTGATTTCATGAATCCTTTTAGCAGATATATACCAAGGTGGACTTTGTATAAGTAACATTATGGAAAGAAAATATCAACTTCCTGTCTTATGCTGGTTGAGACCTGCCTGTTCCCCTAGGAAAGGTTGTTTCTGCCTTTTTTAGATTACAACCCAGTTACTCATGAATGGTTTCTAAACCTGTATTCAATACTGACCCTGTTGCTGG
>NW_007190114.1:0-785 GCF_000164805.1 Carlito syrichta
TAGTCAGGCATGGTAGCGTGTGCCTGTAGTTCCAGCTACTTGGAAGGCTGAGGCAGAAGGATCGCCGGAGCCCAGCAGGTCGGGGCTGCGGTGGCTGGGAGCAGCCACTGCACTCTACTCTGGGTGACAGAGTGAGACTCCAATCAAAAAAAATAAAAGGAAAAAGATAATGCTGTCTGATTAAGAGGTGACTCTGACCACACTAGGAATGCCTCTATGTTGGAGTCATTTCTTCTGAGACTGCCAGGAATTGGAAGAATTACATGGAAAGCAAATATTAGAAAAATGGTCTTGACACTGAGCTTTGCCATTGGACAGCGGGCTTGACTGTCTCCAGGCAATACCTGCACATCAATGGGCCAATATTTCTAGTGGCTGCTAATGAATTTACCAAGGGTTCTCTCTAGTTGTTGAAATAAAAGCCTTATTCTTTTCCATTTTAATTGGGAGACATAATGCAGAGTGAGGAATGAAAGTTGATTGCCTGAAGACAGCTGATTTCATGAATCCTTTTAACAGATATATACCAAGGTGGACTTTGTATAAGTAACATTATGGAAAGAAAATATCAACTTCCTGTCTTATGCTGGTTGAGACCTGCCTGTTCCCCTAGGAAAGGTTGTTTCTGCCTTTTTTAGATTACAAACCAGTTACTCATGAATGGTTTCTAAACCTGTATTCAATACTGACCCTGTTGCTGGTGTTCCATAATTAAAAATAACATTTCAGCTGGGCTCGGTGGCTCAGCCTGTAATCCTGTGCTTTGGGAGGCTGAGGTGAGTGGA
>NW_007190115.1:0-774 GCF_000164805.1 Carlito syrichta
TAAATTCAAGTCAAATCTTTCTTTATTTATTTCTATGAGTCAGGTAATCACTGAGTTGCTCAGGCTGGAATGCAGGGGCACTCTCAAGACCACTGCAGCCTCAACCTATTGGGATCAGGTGCTCCTTCTGCCTCACCCTCCAAGTAGCTGGAACTACATGCAAGCGCCAGCATGCCTGGCTAATATTTTGATTCTTATTGTAGAGATGAGGTCTCACCAAATTGCCCAAATTGGTCACAAATGCCTGGACTCAGCAATCCTCTCACCTTGGCTTCCCAAAGTGCTGGGATGACAGACGGGATCCACAATGCCTGCTCTTTTTTAAAAAAATGTCCATTTTAGCTAGGTGAGGTGGCTCACACAGGTCATCCCAGCACTTTGTCAGGCAGAGGGGAGAGGATTGCCTGAGTCCAGAGTTTTGAGACCAGCCTGGGCAACTAGGCAAGACCTCTGCTCCACAATAAGTAAAACAACTATCCGGGCATTGTGGTAAATGCCTGTATTTCCAGCTATGTTGTAGGTTAAAGCCTGTAGTTCCAGCTACTGGGAAGACTGAGTCAGAAGGATTGCCTGAGCAAAGCTGATTGAGGCTGCAGTGTCCATGAGCATGTCACTCCTCTCCAGGCTGAGCAAAAGAGTGAGAATTGCTGATTAAAAAAATAAAGAATTCAGATTCAATTTTTTGATATAAACTCCAAACATATCATTCTTTCTTTCTTTCTTTTTTTTCTGAGTCAGGTTCCCACTCTGTTACCCAGGCTGGAACGCAGTGCC
>NW_007190116.1:0-724 GCF_000164805.1 Carlito syrichta
CAGGTCATCCCAGCACTTTGTCAGGCAGAGGGGAGAGGATTGCCTGAGTCCAGAGTTTTGAGACCAGCCTGGGCAACTAGGCAAGACCTCTGCTCCACAATAAGTAAAACAACTATCTGGGCATTGTGGTAAATGCCTGTATTTCCAGCTATGTTGTAGGTTAAAGCCTGTAGTTCCAGCTACTGGGAAGACTGAGTCAGAAGGATTGCCTGAGCAAAGCTGATTGAGGCTGCGGTGTCCATGAGCATGTCACTCCTCTCCAGGCTGAGCAAAAGAGTGAGAATTGCTGATTAAAAAAATAAAGAATTCAGATTCAATTTTTTGATATAAACTCCAAACATATCATTCTTTCTTTCTTTCTTTTTTTTCTGAGTCAGGTTCCCACTCTGTTGCCCAGGCTGGAACGCAGTGCCATGCTCAAGATGACTGTAGTCTGGACCTAGTTGACTCAGGTGATCCTTCCGCCTCACACACCAAGTAGCTGCAACTGCAGGCATGCACCACTTTGACTGGATAATACTTTGATTTTTATTGTAGATGCAAGGTTGCACCAAATTGCCCAAACTGGTCTCGAACACCTGAACTCAGGCAATCCTCTCACCTTGTCCTCCCGAAGTGCCGGGATAACAGGCATGAGCCAGGTGCCAGGTCCTTTTTCTTTTTTTCTTTTGAAAATGTCCACTTTAGCTGGGTGAGGTGGCTCATGCCTGTGATCACAGCACTT
>NW_007190117.1:0-3226 GCF_000164805.1 Carlito syrichta
CAGCTGGCTATCCAGCTGAATTTTCTTGGTGAGTTATCTAGCTAGCTGCTGTCTAGACAACTAACTTAAATAGCAAGCTACCTAGGTAGCCAGCTGACTAGTCATCTGACATAACTTGGTCACTTAAATATATAGACAGCTGGCTAGACAGCTGACATAACTAGCTAGCTAACTAGATAGCATGCTGGCTTGCCAACTGACTTAATTAGCTGAATTAACTAGCTAACCAGCTTGCTAGCCAGCTGACTTAATTGCCTAGCTACCTAGCTAGCCAGCAGGCTAACCAACTGACTTAACTAGCTGACTTAACAAAGTATCCACCTGGATAGCCAGCACACTTAACTAGCTAGCTACCTAGCTAGACACCTGAAGAGCCAGCTGACTGAACTAGCTGCCATAATTAGACGCCTGATGGCTAGCCAGCTGACTTAACTAGCTACCTACCTACATACCCGCTGGCTTGTCAGCTGACTTAATTATCTAACTACCTAGGTAACCTTCATGCCAGCCAGCTGACTTAACTAGATGACTTAACTGGCTAGCCAGCTGAATTAACTACCTGAATTAACTAGCTAGTCAGCTGACTTAACTAGTTGAATTATCTAGCTAGCTACCTGGTTAGCCAGATGATTTAACTAGCTGTGTTAACTAGCTAGCTACCTAGCTAGGTATCATATAGCTACCTGACTTAATAGCTGACTTAACTAGCAAGATAGCTGACATATCTTGCTGACTTAACTAGCCAGCTTCCTAGCTAGCCAGCTGACTTACCTAGCTGAAATAACTAGCAAGCCAGATGGCTGCCCATCTGCCCTAACTAGCTTTTTAACTAGCTAGCAATGTGGCTAGGCAACTGACTTAACATGCTGACTTAACTAGCTACTCAACTGTTAGCCAGCTTACTAGACTAGCTGAATTAACTACTGTCCAACTGGCTAGCCAACTGACTTTATTGCTTAGATGCCTAGCTAGCCAGCAGCCTTGCCATCTGACTTAACTAGCTGACATCACTAAGTAGCCAGCTGGCTAGCCAGCACACTTAACTAGGTGTGTACTTACTCTGACAGCTGCAAAGCCCCTGACTTAACTAGCTGACATAACTAGATAGCCTGATGACTAGTCAGCTGACTTAACTAGCTAGCTACCTACATAGCACACTGGCTTGCCAGCTGACTTAACTATCTAAATAGCAAGCTAATCTGCTGGCCAGCGAGCTGACTTAACTAGGTGACTTAACTAGCTAGCCAGTTGACTTAACCAGATAGATATCCGGATAGGCATCTGGCTAGCCAGTTGACTTAACTAACTTACTGAACTAGCTAGCCTGCTGACTTAACTAGCTGATTTAACTAGCTATCTACCTAGCTAGCCAACTGAATTAACTAGCTGACTTAATTAGCTAGCTACCTAGCTAGCCAGCTGACTGGGCAGCTGACATAACTTGCTGACTTAAGCAGCTAGCCAGATGGCTAGGCAGCTGACTTAACTAGATAGCCAGCTGGCTGGCCAGCTGAATAAACTAGCTGACTTAAACAGCTAGCCAGCAGGTTACCAACTGACTTAACGAGCTATCTACATAGCTAGCCAGATGGGAAGCAAGCTGAATTAAGTAGCTGACTTAACTAGCTAGTCATCTGGATAGCAGCTAATTTATCTAGCTTGCTACCTAGGTAAACAGCTGGATAGCCAGCTGATTTAATTAGTTGACTTAACCAGATAGCCACCTGGCTAGTCAGCTGACTCAACTAACTGACTTAACTAGTTAGCCAGCTGGCTAGCCATCTGACTTAACTAGCTCTCTATCTAGCTAGCAGGCTAGCCAGCTGATTTAATTAGCTGACTTAATGAAGTAGCCAGCTGACTAACCAGCAGACTTAACTAGCTAGCTATCTAGCTGACATAACTAGATGCTGGATGGCTAGCCAGCTGACTTAACGAGCTCCCTACCTACATAGCCTGCTGGCTTGCCAGCTGACTTAACTACCTAACTACCTAGCTAACTTGCTGGCCAGTGAGCTGACTTAACTAGGTGACTTAACTAGTTAGTCAGCTGGCTAGCCAGTTGACTTAACCAGCTAGCTAGCTAGTTAGCTTACTCATTATCTAATGTGCTAGCTAGCTTTCTTATTTATCTGGCTTTACTCATTAGCTAACAAGCTAGCTAGCTGACTCAACCAGGTTACTTAACTCCTTAGCTAACTAGCTAGTTATCTGACTCATCCAGCTGACTTAACTCGTTAGTTAACTAGCTAGCTAACCTGCTCAACAAGCTGACTCAACCCGTTTGCTAACTAGCTACCTAGCTGACTTAACCAGCTGACTTAACCCTTCAGTTTACAAGCTTACTACCTGACTCAACCTGCTGACTTATCCCATTAGCTAACTAGCAAGCTAGCTGTCTTAACCAGCTGACTGTGTTAGAAATTTCACTTAACTACCTTACTTACCTTGCTGATTTAACTACTAAGCTAGCTGACTTATCTGGCTGACAACTAGATAGCTAGCTGACTTAAGTACCTGAATTAAAAATTTAGCTATTTAACTAGCTGAATTACTAGATGACTTAACTAATTAGCTAACTACTTTGATAGAAGGCTTAAGTAGCTGTCTTAAATAGTTAACTAATTAGTAAGCTAGCTGACTTACCTAGCTGGCTTAACTAGCTAGCTATTTATCTAGCATACTTAATTAACTGACTTAACTAGTTGGATAACGAGATAGATAGCTGATTTAATGAGTTGGTTAACGAGTTAGCTATCTGTTGTAACTAGTTGGTAAATTAGTATATTATCTGACTAAACTAGTTTGTTAACGAGTAAGCTAGGTGACTTAACTTGTTGGATGATGAGTCGGCTGACTAGTTAGCTGGTTGAACACATAGGTTGAATGCGGCCCACTTGCTAGCTGGCCTAACATATTGACCGATTACTCGGCCGACTAGTAAGCTGGATCAAATAATTGACAGACGAGTTGGCCCATTATTTAGCTCGTTTAACTAGTTGGCATGCTGGTTTTCTGAACTAAGTACTAATCCGATTAGTAGGCCGACATGTTAGCTGACCTATCTAGTCGGCTGAATAGTTAGCTGAGCTAATATATCAGCTGAAAAGGTGGCCGATTAGTCAGCTGATTGGTTTGCTGACTCAACAAGTTGGCCAATTAGTAGGCTGACCAGTTAGCTGAGTTAACTAGGTGGCTTGCAAATGAGCCGACAGATGACCTGACT
>NW_007190118.1:0-719 GCF_000164805.1 Carlito syrichta
ACTAGCTGATTTAACTAGCTAGCTACCAACTAGTTATCATATAGCTAGTTGACAACTAGATGACTTAAGCAGCAAGCTTGCTGACATATCTAGCTGACTTAACTAGCTAGCTTCCTAGCTAGCCAGCTGACTTAATTAGCTGAAATATCTAGCGAGCCAGATGACTGCCCATCCGTCTTAACTAGGTTTTTAACTAGTGAGCCAGCTGGATTGACAACTGACATAGCGTGCTGACTTAACTAGCTACCCAGCTGGTTAGCCAGCTCAGTAAACTAGCTGACCTAATTAGCTGGCGAGCTGAAGAGCCAGCTGACTAAATTGCCTAGCTACCTAGCTAGCCAGCAGTCTAGCCAGCTGATTTAACTAGCTGTATTAATGAAGTTGGAAGCTGGCTAGCAATCAAGCTTAACTAGCTATCTACCTAGATAGACAGCTGGATAGCCAGCTGACTTAACTAGCTGGTATAACTAGATATCCTATTGGCTAGCCAACTGACTTAACTAGCTACCTACCTACATAACCTGCTGGCTTGCAAGCTGACTTAACTACCTAACTACATAGCTAACCAGCTGGCCAGTGAGCTGACTTAATTAGGTGACTTAACTAGCTAGCCACCTGGCTAACCAGCTGACCTAACTAGGTAGCAACACTCATAGTAAGCTGGCTAGCCAGATGATTTAACTGAGTTAACCAGTTAGCCAGCTGACTTCAATAGCTGG
>NW_007190119.1:0-716 GCF_000164805.1 Carlito syrichta
AGATATCCTATTGGCTAGCCAACTGACTTAACTAGCTACTTACCTACATAACCTGCTGGCTTGCAAGCTGACTTAACTACCTAATTACATAGCTAACCAGCTGGCCAGTGAGCTGACTTAATTAGGTGACTTAACTAGCTAGCCACCTGGCTAGCCAGCTGACCTAACTAGGTAGCAACACTCATAGTAAGCTGGCTAGCCAGATGATTTAACTGAGTTAACCAGCTAGCCAGCTGACTTCAATAGCTGACATAACTAGCTAGCTACCTAGTTCTCAAGGTGAGACGACTAGCTTATTAATTTAGCTAGCTACCCAGCTAGCCAGCTGGCTGGTCAGTTGACTTAACTATCTGAGATAGTTAGCTAGCCAGCAGAATGGCCAGCTAAATTAACGTGATGACTTAACCAGGTAACCAAATAACTAGCCAGTTGACTTAAGTAACTCCCTACCTAGCCAGCCAGCTGGCAAGCCAGCTGAATAATCTAGTCGACTTAACTAGCTAGCAAGCTGGCTAGCCAGCTGACTTAACTAGCTTAATACCTAGCCAGCCAGCTGGCTAGCCATCTGAATTAACTAATTGACTTAACCTGCTAGCCAGCTGTCTAGGAGGATGATTAATTGCCTAGCTACCTAGCTAGTCAGCTAGGATAGCCAACTGACTGAAATATCTAGCTACCTAGGTAGCCTGCTCTATTGCCAGCTGACTTAACTACCA
>NW_007190120.1:0-2053 GCF_000164805.1 Carlito syrichta
TGCCAGTTCCATTTCCATGAGGGTATGTCCTTCATTTTCTAAGGTTCTTTAATGATTTGTTAAGTTTTATTTTCATCGTTGGTTTTCCAATGTGCGGTGAAAGTCTTTTTGTTTTTCAAATCTTGACAAATGCATAGTCTTGCCATCACTACACTATCAAGAAAAAAAACAGTTCCACAGCCGGGCTCGGTGGCTCAGCCTGTAATCCCACGGTTTGGAAGACTGAGGTGAGTGGATTGCCTGAGCCCGCGGATTCGAGACCTGCCTGAGCAACTTTGCGAGACCTCATCTCTACAATAAATAAAAAAAAAAAACAGCCAGGCATCGTAGCGCATGCCTGTAATTCCGGCTACTCCAAAGGCTGAGGCGGAAGGATCGCCCAAGTCCAGCAGGTGGAGGCTGCAGTGGCTGGGAGCGGCCACTGCACTCCAGTCTGGGCAACAGAGACTCCAACTCAAAAAAAAACACCAAAAAACAAAAAGCAGTTCCAGCCGGGCATGGTGGCTCATGCCTGTCACCTCAGCACTTTGGGAGGTGGAGGTGAGAATATTGCCTGAACCCAGGGGTTCAAAGCCAGCCTGAGCACCATGGTGAGATGTCGTCTTTACCATAAAGCAAAAAATTAGCTGAGTGTGGTGATGCTTGCCTGTAGTCCCAGCTACTTGGAAGACTGAGGAGGGAGGATCGCCTGAGTCCAGCAAGTCAAAGCTGCATTGGCCATGAACGTACCCGTGCCCTCCAGCTTGGGCAACAGAGTAAGACTCTGACTCACTTCCCAGGCTCCCCGCTCCTGTTTCTTGGCAACCTCTGCCTACTCCAGGCCCCAGCACCTACGGACCTTATCTCCCTCCCAAAATCTGTGCCTTCCCCATCTCACGCATAGACCATGAAGTGTGTAACCTGATGAGCTGACCTTCCCTCTGAGAGCCCTGAGCATCTGAACTTCAGGGCTTTTCCTTTTGTTGTGGAAGTCCACAAGGGATCTGTGTGTACACAATAAGCAGAGAGCCAGACACAAGCACATTAGTGCTCAGGAGCAGAGGAAGGACTGCTTGACCTGGAGAGAGTGTGAGGGCGTGAGAGCCAAACTCTCAGATCCCACCTGCTTTTGAACGTGACCGAGGACTTTCATGGGTGAGACAGTTGTGCTGGAGGTGAGCATTGCCGCCCGTGTCCCCCGGTAGATTAAAGGTCTGGACGCATCATGGAAGGCTGCAGGACCCAAGGATGAGAGGGCGGGATCTGGGGACCCCAAGGGTCATTGTCTCTTGGAAAGAAAAACAGGCTCATTCATCTCCAGGGCAGCCCCAGAGGACATGAAGATAATTGTTAGTGAACAGCCTCTGCCAAAATAATAATCTGTAGGCAACCATGCATGGAAGGGAGAAAAGAATGGAGAGAAAGGGTGAAGCCAACACCTTACAGTTTTATGATACAGGCTAAGTTACCCTTCTCCTCAGGGGTTCAGATGGGTCCCTTCCAAGCTGGGGCAACTATGAATCAATCTGCTGCCAGAACTCAGACAAGCTTTCGTGTGAACACAAACCTTTCCTTTCCCTTGGGTAATTACCTAGATTGGACATATTCAGGACACACTTAACTTCATAAAGCATTATGACTGAGCCACCACGCCCAGCTAAAATAGTAGCTTTGAATATGTTAGCTAGCCTCTCTCACATCCGTCGTTTTGCTTGATTTCATTTTTTTGATTGTCAAATAAGAGCTCCTAACTCACATACAGTCAGACTCATCTTTTCCTGGAGACTAGCTGATATGCTTAGAAAAGTCTTTCTGCCTTCACCCCACCCTCCCTCCAAGAAATCAGGATAATTACCTGTGACTTTTCTTGAACATTTTTATTATTTCACCTTTAATGCTTAAATCTTCAATGCATCTAAAATTTATTTTGTTGTGAGAAGTGGTTTAGAGAATTTAAACTATATATTTTTTTAAATTGCTGGGTATCACAACACCATTTCGTTATTAGTATTTCTCTCTCTCTCTTTTTTCTTTCTTTTTTTTTTTTTTGAGTTGGAGTCTCACTCTGTCGCCC
>NW_007190120.1:2791-3808 GCF_000164805.1 Carlito syrichta
CCTTCCCAGGTTTTCTTTCATCCATTCACCTCTTTCCTTCCTTCCTCCCTCCTTTCTTTCCCTCCCTCCCTCCTTTCCTCCCTCCCTCCTTTCCTCCCTCCGTCCCTCTTTCCCCCTCCCCCCAGCTCCCTTCTTCCTTTCCTCCCACTTCTTTTCTTCATTTGCTAAATGCTGAGCCTGTACCAACCCAACCTTGTACAAACACTGCAGATCAAAGTGAACAAGAGATAGTTAACATTTAATGATAGACAAGACCCTTCAGAGGACACACGTTATCCTTGTGTTGCTTTGTTGTACAAGTTCTTTAACAGATCTTCAATGAGATGTGAGGGCATGGGGAAATAGGGAGGACAGAGAGAGTTGGTGTTGTAAAAACTGGAAAGAAGACCATTGTGGTTGGAGTGTCATAGACAGGCGGTGATTAGTCTGGTCTGATTTCTGTATTGGTTGTTTGTTCCATCAGTCTCCTTCCATGCTCATGACGCACTTGGTCATGTTGTAGCTTTGTGGTATTTTTTTAAATTGGAGTCTCACTCTATTGCCTAGGCTGGAGGGCAGTGGCACACTCATGGCCACTGCAACTTTGACCTGCTGGGCTCTGGCGTGCCTTCCACCTCAGCCTTCCAAGTAGCTGAAACTACAGGCGTGAGCCACCACACCTGGCTAATTTTTTGATTTATTGTAGAGGTGAGGTCTTACCGAGTTGCCCAGACTGGTCTTGAACCTGTGAACTTGGGTAATCCTGTCACCTCAGCCTCCCAAAGTGCTGGGACTATAGGCATGAGCCACCATGCCCAGCTTGTGATATTTTTAAATTTGACAAAGTCACGTCTCCTGTGTTGCTCTTCTTTTTGAAGGTTTTCCCTGATATTTCAAATTCTATTTTTGTGAAGTCTAGCATACTCATAAAAAGTGCATACATCATAAGTGCATGGCTTGATTGATTCTCCCAAAGTAGACACACCCCTGCGAGCAGACCCAGATGAGGCAACAGAATATATCAGCACCCAAAGGTGT
>NW_007190121.1:0-5896 GCF_000164805.1 Carlito syrichta
GTTCATATGTTTTACCCATTTTATAATGGGGTTGTTTGTTTTTTTTCTTTTCAGTACATTTGAGTTCCTTGTAGATCCAAGATGTTAAGTCTTTGTCAGGCCTGGAGTTGGCAAATACTTTTTCCCAGTCTGTAGGCTGTTTCCCTGCTCTCTTGATGGTTTCTTCGGCTTTGCAGATGCTTGTCAGTTTAATGAGGTCCCACTTGTCTATCTTATCTCTTATGGCCTGTGGGTTTTGGGTTTTGTTCAGGAATTGGATGCCAGTTCCAATTTCCATGAGGGTATGTCCTTCATTTTTCTAAGGTTCTTTTTAATGATTTGTTAAGTTTTTATTTTCATCCGTTGGTTTTCCCATGGTGCGGAGGAAAGTCTTTTTTGTTTTTCAAATCTTGACAAATGCATAGTCTTGCCATCACTACACTATCAAGAAAAAAAACAGTTCCACAGCCGGGCTCGGTGGCTCAGCCTGTAATCCCACGGTTTGGAAGACTGAGGTGAGTGGATTGCCTGAGCCCGCGGATTCGAGACCTGCCTGAGCAACTTTGCGAGACCTCATCTCTACAATAAATAAAAAAAAAAAAACAGCCAGGCATCGTAGCGCATGCCTGTAATTCCGGCTACTCCAAAGGCTGAGGCGGAAGGATCGCCCAAGTCCAGCAGGTGGAGGCTGCAGTGGCTGGGAGCGGCCACTGCACTCCAGTCTGGGCAACAGAGACTCCAACTCAAAAAAAAACACCAAAAAACAAAAAGCAGTTCCAGCCGGGCATGGTAGCTCATGCCTGTCACCTCAGCACTTTGGAAGGTGGAGGTGAGAATATTGACTGAGCCCAGGGTTTCAAAGCCAGCCTGAGCACCAAGGTGAGATGTCATCTTTACCATAAAGCAAAAAATTAGCTGAGTGTGGTGATGCTTGCCTGTAGTCCCAGCTACTTGGAAGACTGAGGAGGGAGGATCGCCTGAGTCCAGCAAGTCGAGGCTGCATTGGCCATGAACGTACCCGTGCCCTCCAGCCTGGGCAACAGTAAGACTCTGACTCACTTCCCGGATTCCCCGCTCCTGTTTCTTGGCAGCCTCTGCCTACTCCAGGTCCCAGCACCTACGGACCTTATCTCCCTCCCAAAATCTGTGCCTTCCCCATCTCACGCATAGACCATGAAGTGTGTAACCTGATGAGCTGATCTTCTCTCTGAGAGCCCTGAGCATCTGAACTTCAGGATTTTTCCTTTTGTTGTGGAAGTCCACAAGGGATCTGTGTGTACCCAATAAGCAGAGAGCCAGACACAAGCGCATTAGCGCTCAGGAGCAGAGGAAGGAATGCTTGACCTGGAGAGAGTGTGAGGGCATGAGAGCCAAACCCTCAGATCCCACCTGCTTTTGAACGTGACCGAGGACTTTCATGGGTGAGACAGTTGTGCTGGAGGTGAGCATTGCCGCCCATGTCCCCCGGTAGATTAAAGGTCTGGATGCATCATGGAAGGCTGCAGGACCCAAGGATGACAGGGTGGGATCTGGGGACCCCAAGGGTCATTGTTCTTGGAAAGAAAAACAGGCTCATTCATCTTCAGGGCAGCCCCAGAAGACATGAAGATAATTGTTAGTGAACAGCCTCTGCCAAAATAATAACCTGCAGGCAACCATGTGTGGAAGGGAGAAAAGAATGGAGAGAAAGGGTGAAGCCAACACCTTACAGTTTTATGATACAGGCTAAGTTACCCTTCTCCGCAGGGGTTCAGATGGGTCCCTTCCAAACTGGGGCAACTATGAATCAATCTGCTGCCAGCACTCAGACAAGCTTTCGTGTGAACACAAACCTTTCCATTCCCTTGGGTAATTACCTAGATTGGATACATTCAGGACACACTTAACTTCATAAAGCATTAATAGGCTGTTTTCTTTCCTTTTTTTTAAATTAAGAAAGGTAGATTTATTTTGTGGTTTTTTTATTTTTTAAATGGGGGAGGGAGAGAGACAGAGAAAGAGGTGGGGGAGATAGAGATAGAGAGAGACAGCATTTTATTTTTAGTAGGAGTCTCACCCTGTCGCTCAGACTGGAGTGCAGTGGCATGCTTACAGCCACCGTAGTCTGGTGACCTGCTGGGCTCAGGTGATCCTTCTGCCTCAGCCTTCCAAGTAACCAAAACTACAGGTGTGGACCACAATGCCCAGCTAATTTTTGATTTATGATAGAGATGAGGTCTCGCCAAGTTTCCAGGGCTGGTCTCAAACCTGTGGGCTCAGGCAATCCTCTCACCTGGGCCTCCCAAAGTGCTGGGATTACAGGTGTGAGCCACCACACTCCACCTGAAAGGCAGATTTATTAAAGAGAAAATACGTTGTTAAAAACACAACAGGCAGGACTTTGGAGAGAGTGTCAGCAGACGGTAAGGAGGCAGGGCCCTGCAGGTCTTCCCAGTGAAGTTTGGTCCTCTCTTCTGCCAGGTGTGCCATCATGCATTTGGGTTCCTGACATGTAAATAAAACCATTTTGATGGGTTGATATTTGACCTTGATGGTAAGCCCCTGAGGGGCCAGCCGGAGGTTTGTAGAATGACTGTTCGATTGTGGGTTTTGTTTCATGACCAGCCATGGTGGACTACTCTTGGCCATGGAACCAGCCACAGATGTTTTTCAGTGATTCCTCAGCTTTTATGGCCCCTGTAATCTCATTCTAAGATTTCCTTCCTCAAAATAGTTTCCCCAAGTGACGCCAGCCTCCTCGCGCCTCCTGTGCCTCCACTTCCCTTAGAAGGGGCAACAATGCCAGATCTTTGGCACAAGGGCGAGGGTTTCACCTTCTGTGGCAGCTTCCTGCTGAACAGGGGTGTGGCATTGGCTCTTCCCACGATGGTTGGTCTGTCTGGGCACCCTATGGGTCATTGCCTTGGATTGTGAAATTTAGGATGGGGAAAGGGACTCCTCAGAAAGAGGAGGCCCATGGGGGTGAGTCTGGAGCCCAGCTGAATCCAAGGAGTTGTGTTGGGCAGCCGTGTCCATGGGGAGAGGCTTATACCCTGTCTGCAGCATACAAGGCTGCTTTGTGGCACGGTCAGGCCACGTCTTGAGTCCCCCAGCCATGCGTGAGAGTTCCGGGGATGTCACATCCTCCCCGACCCTGTATATGTAAAGTTGCCGATCTGATAGGTGCATGGTGTGGATGTGCATTTCCATGGAGATTGACCATATCAAGCATATTTGTGTATTTTGTATCTTCTTTGGTACAGAGGCCATCCGAGTCTGGTGCATGTTTTAAAAATTGTGCCATTTGTTTTCTTTCATTTTTTTTTTCTGAGTTGGAGTCTCACTCTGTCTCCCAGGTTGGAGTGCAGGGGCACGATCATGGCCACCACAGCCCCAACCCACTGAACTCAGGTGATCCTTCTGCCCCAGGCTTCCAAGTAGCTGGAATTACAGGTGCGCACCACAACACTCAGCTAATGTTTTTATTTATTGTAGAGACGAGGTTTCACCAAGTTGCCCAGGATGGTCTTTGAAGGAAACCAGAGCATAAGATGACAAGGTCCTTATGTTTCTTGGCTTGTGTTCATGGAACCAAGCCTACATTTCCTTTGTCTCCCTCGACCTTTTGGTTGCATTTCTATGGATAGCTAAGCTGCACCAAGCCTGGAAAGTACTTATCCTAAGTGATTCCCTTGCACAGACGTTAAGATATGCATAGTTTAGTCATTGATACTTACCCTGCTTGTGTGATTTAATTCAGACATAAACATATATCCTGGGCCAGGTTCAGTGTCTCAGCCTGTAATCCCAGAATTTTGGGAGGCCGAGGTGAGTGGATTGCCTGAGTCCATGGGTTCGAGACCCACCTGGGCAACTTGATGAGACCTCATCTTTAAAACAAATCAAAAATTAGCCGGGTGTGGTAGTGTGCATCTGTAGTTCCAGTTACTTGGAAGGCTGAGGTGGAAGGATCACTGGAGCTCAGTAGGTCGAGGCTGAGGTAGCCGGGAGTGGCCACTGCATGACAGTCTGGGTGACAGAGTGAGACTCCAACTCAAAAACAAAAAACAAACAAACAAAAAACCCAAAAAACCCCCATATATCCTGCTTGTGTGGTTTCGCCCTCCCTTGTGTGGTTTTGTCCTATATAAGAGGAGTTACCTGGGAGAGAGCCCTCCCAATCTCGCTCTTCTTTGTCTTTCCTTTCTCATTCCCTCCCCTCACCTCAGACCCTGTTCAGCAGAGGCTGGAACTCCACAGGGCTTGAAACCCTGGGCTCAGACAATCCTTTTCACCTTGGTCTCCCAAAGTCCTGGGATGACAGGCTTGAACCACCATGCTCAACTGTCATTTGTTTTCTTACTGCTGAGTTTTGAGATTATTTGTTTTGAGTATTCTAGACACAAATCAGATATGTTGTGGCAGGAGGCAGCATATGCTCAAATATATTTCATGTGTGATTGAGTGAATAAACACAGAAACACATGTGGCTGATTCGGGATCAGCAGTTGGCCTCACCTGGGCTGCCACTAGCGCAGTGGCAAGAAGGAAATGTTGATAGCAGTTAAAGGTATTTCCTTTTGAAAGGCAAGTTGCAACTTTAAAGACCTGCCAGGTCCCTGGGCAGGTTTTGTTTAAGAAAGGCCAAATGGCCCAAAGACTGGCTATTTCATAGAAATGGAAAAGAGTCTGATCTAAAACCCCCCTTCTGAAGTTGACAGTTTACAAACCTGCAGTTCCTGGAAACCATTTGTTCTTTGAGAAATCTGATTTTGCTGAGTACAACCTTGTAAGCTTCCAAAGGAAGTATGTAATCACTCAACACGACCCCCCCTCCCTTACCTAAACGATGGTATAAGACCCCACATCTCCTGTTCTGGGGTGCTCGAGCTTGATTTGAATGCATGAAATTCTCAGGTCTGCTGTGCTAGCCAGCATAATAAAGTGCCACTTCCTATAATAGTCTTGGTGTCACGATCTCTCTAATTTTTCCTGCTACAATGTGATTTGGAAGTATTTTCTCCCAGTGTGTGGCATGCCTTTTCGTTTCCTTTACAGTGTGTCTTTTTTTTTTGAGTTGGAGTCTCACTCTGTCACCCAGACTGGAGTGCAGTGGCCACTCCCGGCCACCGCAGCCTTGACCTGCTGGGCTCTAGTGATCCTTCCACCTCAGCCTTCCAAGTAGCTGGAACTACAGGTGCGCGCTACCATGCCCAGCTAATTTTTGATTTATTGTAGAGATGAGGTCTCCCCAAATTGCCCAGACGTGTCTCGAACCCGCGGGCTCAGACAATCCACTCACCTCAGCCTTCCAAAGGTGCGGGAATACAGGCTGAGCCACTGAGCCTGGCTTACAGTGTGTTTTTCAAAGAGAAAAAGTTTTAACCCATGATGAGGCACAAGGTATCAATGTTTTTCTCTTTCTTAGTCATGTTATCATAACTAAGAGCTCTTGCCTACTCCAGGGACAACAACAATTTCTCCTAGGTCTTCTTTTATTTTATTTTATTTTTTTTGAGTTGGAGTCTCACTCTGTCACCCAGACTGGAGTGCAGTGGCCGCTGCCGGCCACCGCAGCCTCGACCTGCTGGGCTCTGGCAAACCTTCTGCCTCAGCCTTCCAAGTAGCTGGAACTACAGGCACGTGCTACCATCCCCGGCTAATTTTTTTGATTTATTGTAGAGATGAGGTCTCGCCAAGTTGCCCAGGTGGGTCTCGAACCCGCAGGCTCCGACAATCCACTCACCTCAGCCTCCTAAAGGCGTGGGATTACAGACTGAGCCACTGCACCCAGCTAAAATAGTAGCTTTGAATATGTTAGCTAGCCTCTCTCACATTCGTCGTTTTACTTGATTTCATTTTTTTGATTGTCAAATAAGAGCTCCTAACTCACATGCAGTCAGACTCATCTTTTCCTGGAGACTAGCTGATATGCTTA
>NW_007190122.1:0-1035 GCF_000164805.1 Carlito syrichta
GGAGAAAGAATGGAGAGAAAGGGTGAAGCCAACACCTTACAGTTTAATGATACAGGCTAAGTTACCCTTCTCCTCAGGGGTTCAGATGGGTCCCTTCCAAGCTGGGGCAACTATGAATCAATCTGCTGCCAGAACTCAGACAAGCTTTTGTGTGAACACAAACCTTTCCTTTCCCTTGGGTAATTACCTAGATTGGACATATTCAGGACACACTTAACTTCATAAAGCATTATGACTGAGCCACCATGCCCAGCTAAAATAGTAGCTTTGAATATGTTAGCTAGCCTCTCTCACATCCGTCGTTTTGCTTGATTTCATTTTTTTGATTGTCAAATAAGAGCTCCTAACTCACATACAGTCAGACTCATCTTTTCCTGGAGACTAGCTGATATGCTTAGAAAAGTCTTTCTGCCTTCACCCCACCCTCCCTCCAAGAAATCAGGATAACTACCTGTGACTTTTCTTGAACATTTTTATTATTTCACCTTTAATGCTTAAATCTTCAATGCATCTAAAATTTATTTTGTTGTGAGAAGTGGTTTAGAGAATTTAACTATATATTTTTTTAAATTGCTGGGTATCACAACACCATTTCGTTATTAGTATTTCTCTCTCTCTCTTTTTTCTTTCTTTTTTTTTTTTTTTTGAGTTGGAGTCTCACTCTGTCGCCCAGATTGGAGTGCAGTGGCCGCTCCTGGCCACCACAGCCTCGACCTGCTGGGCGCCGGCGATCCTGCAGCCTCAGCTTTCCAAGTAGATGGAACTACAGACGTGCGCTACCACTTCCAGCTAATTTTTCATTTGTTGTAGAGATGAGGTCTCACCAAGATGCCCAGGTGGGTCTCGGACCCACAGGCTCAGGCAATCCAGTCACATCAGCCTCCCAAGGCGTGGGATTACAGGCTGAGCCCCAGAGCCCGGCTAGCATTTCTCTTTTTTTATACTTTCTTTTTGAGTTGGAATCTCACTCTTGTCACCCAGGCTGGAGTGCAGTGACACACTCACGGCCACCCCCAGTGTTGGCCTGCTGGGCTC
>NW_007190123.1:0-827 GCF_000164805.1 Carlito syrichta
CAGTAGGTACTTCGTTTACATACAACTGTCAAAAGGGATGTGAAGCCTCTCTTATCCTCCAAAACAATCATGCTGTGTGCCCAGATCCTTTGCGTGCAGTGTTCACATCCACCAGTGCTGTGAGTGAGATCGGACTCAGAGCCACCACCAGCAGGTCTGTTCCTGTCCTGTGAATACAGAGGATGAGTATTAAGTCATTCGCTCACCAGCACAACTTGAGCAGATTTCTATATGCCTGTGAGAGTAGCCTCCAACTAAGAATGCACGCCGAAACTCTGACCGCCCCAAATGCTAATAAATGCATTGGACCAGGATCTGGTTGAAGTGGTGTGTTTTCAAACCCTTTAGCTCTCATGGATAAGAGCAAAGGTTATTTTGTGTCTGAAAACAAACATATTTCTGGAATAATTAATACACAATCTCCTAAACCTTATTTCTGGAGAAAATCACATATACTGTCTTTATTGTAAATGCTTTTTCTTAAATTACAGGAGAGAAGCGTGCAAAACAAATCTGTGAACAAATCCGAATTCCAGAAATCAAACTCTTTTTATTTCCATTAACTCAAATAATTTCTATGGAAGGAAATCTTTTTCAGAGGGGTTCTTCCAGCTGGGTGGGTTGTGGGAGGCAAGGCCATGATAGCATGCCCTCCAGAGGCTGTGAGATCACCATGGTAACTGTCCCTTCCCTATCAATAAGCAAGAGCTATAGACATCAATATTCTGAAAAAGCCGCTTCCTTTTCCATGGTTATGACAATATGAACTAGTTTCAAGACTGAAATGTAACTCTTTTTGTGCAAAACAAACAATATCTTGCTGATGG
>NW_007190123.1:2592-5702 GCF_000164805.1 Carlito syrichta
AGGGATAATGGAGAGCGAGAGGAAGGAGATGACCACATGGCCAGGGGACCAGCCTGGGCTAGGAAGACAGGGCCAGACAGTCTTGATGGTTCATACAGCAATGTGTCACAGAATATGCACCAGAGTAACTAGGCAGCATTGCGACGTTCCCCAGGTAAACTCTCAAGAGTCTGTTTACAAGAAATCCCAAAGTGTCTCTAGAGATGCACAGCCAAGCTGCTGTAATCCGGGTCAGACATGACACAGGGAGGGGTACAACGAAGCACACCATCAATAAGAGCAGAAGCAGGGCTCGGTGGCTTAGCCTGTAATCCCTTGCCTTTGGGAGGCTGAGGTGAGTGGATTGCCTGAGCCCACGGGTTCGAGACCTGCCTGGGCAGGCGAGACCTCATCTCTACAATAAATCAAAAAATTAGCCGGGCGTGGTAGCGCGCACCTGTAATTCCGGCTACTCGGAAGGTTGAGGCGGAAGAATCGTCGGAGTCCAGCAGGTCGAGGCTGCGGTGGCCAGAAGCGGACACTGCACGCCAGTCTGGGCGAAAGAGTGAGACTCCAACTCAAAAAAAATAATAAGAAACAAGAACAGAACGTGTGTTCATAATTCGGGGGAAATTATTTCACTCAGCAAAAAACATTTTAAGGGTCAGCACTAAATTGCCCACTTTGAGAAACTCAGAAAAACGAAAAGGAGATTTTAAAACTGGCAGAGTCTCACTGTAGTTTGTGGCTGACTGGAGCCCTTTCTTGGCTAGTATTCAATATCTTTTATCTTCATGTAATCTAATATATTTATTACTATAGTCATGCCTTAATGACACTATCAGCTTCCCATTTTCCCTACTCCTTATGCTATCTCTCTTGGTATTTAAAAATCATTTTGCATGTAAAGAAAAAGACTGAAAATGAAGTAACCTAGCAACGTGCACAAAGATCATATTTTTATAAATGCTGCCTATTGTTCCTTTGACAAGGAGTAAGAATCTCCTGTGGACAGAAGCAAATTTTCATGTGCTTTATCTAGATTCAGGAGAATAAAACCTTTCTCCCTCATTGACGTTCTCTCTGTGTTTTCAGTCACGGAGACTGATTAGTATACAGAAAATTCTGAGCCAGTTCCATAATAATTTTGTTACCTAGTAACTTGGGGTGATTGTGAAGTAGCATAAAAATGAACGCAAATATAATTAGAAAGTTTTCCCTGAATCCAATTACACACAGTTTAGAAGGGCATATCTATTTTTCCTTGGTATTTGTTTTAATTCTGATTTAGAAAATTTCTAATAGTTTGACAATTCTATTATTTGGTCTATAGGCATGCACTGATTTTTTAAAATAAAGTATAAGTTAATTCCAGTTTAAGATAGGTTTATCAGGATGTTGAAGTGCATCTAACTTTTTTTCTAACTTCCTGAGTGCATAGAATTATTTCAAAATTTTAAAAAGTTTATTTTTAAAAATAGCTGCATGCTAAAAAGAGTATCCTGACGCCACTTGTTATTTGTTTGACATTTTAGCGATTGCCATCATGGCCAGAGTGAAGGGGTATCTCACTCTTGAGTGGGCCCTAAGCATTGGGCACTCCAGCACAAAGAGAAGAACTAATGTCGACACAACTAGCAGGGAGAGAGAGGGCAGGGGAATAAAGGGGACGCAGCCACCCATGGGGGGCCAGGTCCAGTTGTGGGGAGAGCGGGTATGCTCAAAGTCCAAATCTCACCTGCAAAGGTGTATGTGTCAGGAGGAGAGAGAGGCCAGAACGGAGTCAATTAACAACCAAGGTGCTCCTGTGGTCTGCCGGTAAACATCAGTGTGATTTTGGGCAAGTGACTTCGTCTTTGGAGTCTCAGCTTTTCTCATCTGTGGAAATGACAGGCCTGTTCCATAGGCTTCTAATTGGATGTGTGAACTTTAGTGAAATCCAGTACACGTTTGGGACACGGTGGATACTGAAAAAACGTCAGCTTTCTTGCCTCTTTAACCTCTATTGAGTACATGACAGTGAGACAGACGGACACAAGACCCACAGATGCACAGTGAAGTTTCGAGATGCTGCATCTGAGCGACACTCCAGTACTAGTGATTAGAGAGAATGTGGGCATCCGAAAATTCAGGCCTTTCATCCCTAGTCAAACGGTAGCATCCGGGCTCTACACATTAATCTTATGGCGGAAACTCTTTCCTGCAAAATGTATTCCCAATTTTTAAAAAGTAACTTTATCTTACAATCCTTTAAAATCTACAGGAAAACTATAATAACAGCATATAGAGTTCCCACAGACCCCATCACCGGCTTCCATCATTATTGTCTGACATGGGTGCAGTACATCTGTCACAATTATTGAATCCATATTGGTACATTATTATTATTAACTAAAGCCCAACCTGTATTCAAGTTTCCTCAGTTTTTTCCCAATGTCCCTTTTCCATTCCAGGAGTCCATCCAAGATCTGAATTACACTCAGTCATCTTGTTTCCTCAGCATCCCCTTTGGCTGTGACCATTTCTCAGACTTCTGTTGTTTGGATGACCTTGATCCTTTTGACCTTTCTGAGGAGTGCTGCTCATGACTTCTGTGGAAGGTCCCTCAAATGGATATTTTCTGGTGTTTCACTCATCATTGAACTGGGGTTAGAGGTTTTTTGCTCAAGTATTTTTAATCCCCAACTTTAATTCCAAATTGAACAGAAGTGATTGAAGTCTGTCAATTTACATTTCCAGAAACTAGCAAGTGGTTTTCTGCTCACCGTCCAATTAAGACACTGCTTTGGAATACACCAAACAATTTCTTAAGACCATGATCACTACCATCAAATACATCAACTCTAACATGTGTCAAGTATATGGTACCCAACACAGTCCTAAAGTTGATAGTTATGAGCTTTATCTTAGTCTTCAGACTTTCTTACTGACTACCACCTTTTACTTTAACTGCTAGTTTAGTTTTTCACAAGGCTTTGACAGTCCTTTAAAATTCTTACTGGCATTTGCTCCATTTTCTAGACAAAGAGTTTACAGGTTCTTAAAATTGACCTACCCATAAACCACATTCTTTCTGTAAAATGGTAACCAGAAAAAGTAGAGTCACACTGATATCTCCAAAAAAACAATGG
>NW_007190124.1:0-1040 GCF_000164805.1 Carlito syrichta
CCTTGCCTCCCACAACCCACCCAGCTGGAAGAACCCCTCTGAAAAGGATTTCCTTCCATAGAAATTCTTTGAGTTAATGGAAATAAAAAGAGTTTGATTTCTGGAATTCGGATTTGTTCACAGATTTGTTTTGCACACTTCTCTCCTGTAATTTAAGAAAAAGCATTTACAATAAAGACAGTATATGTAATTTTCTCCAGAAATAAGGTTTAGGAGATTGTGTATTAATGATTCCAGAAATATGTTTGTTTTCAGACACAAAATAACCTTTGCTCTTATCCATGAGAGCTAAAGGGTTTGAAAACACACCACTTCAACCAGATCCTGGTCCAATGCATTTATTAGCATTTGGGGCAGTCAGAGTTTCGGCGTGCATTCTTAGTTGGAGGCTACTCTCACAGGCATATAGAAATCTGCTCAAGTTGTGCTGGTGAGCGAATGACTTAATACTCATCCTCTGTATTCACAGGACAGAACAGACCTGCTGGTGGTGGCTCTGAGTCCGATCTCACTCACAGTGCTGGTGGATGTGAATACTGCACACAAAGGAGCTGGGCACACAGCATGATTGTTTTGGAGGAATAAGAGAGGCTTCACATCCCTTTTGACTGTTGAATGTAAACGAAGTACCTACTGCTCAAGTGAATCATATGAACTGAATGAGACTTGTTACATAATTAGCATTTGAGGAAACCAAAGGAAAATCCTCGTGGGCTGGCGACTTGTGATGTCAAATGTAAGCATGCTCGTTTGGGGGACTGGGAATTGGAAATGATGAAATCCGAATGCCTTGTAAACCCAGATATATTATACACAGATAATCTTTTAATCGAGCTTTTGAAAGTGATACTTTCTAAGGGATGACTGAAATGTTTGTCCCGGCCAACTGGGACCTGTCTGCTTCCATGAAACGGGATGGAGCCATCTGCATGGGCCATGTCAATTTGATGGCTCTGGTGTGTGCAGCAGCTCACCCTCTGCCAAGGCCCACCAGCCACTTAATAAACACCCAGCACCAGCCATGAGGGCTGAGCCAGGAA
>NW_007190125.1:0-893 GCF_000164805.1 Carlito syrichta
GCGAATGACTTAATACTCATCCTCTGTATTCACAAGACAGGAACAGACCTGCTGGTGGTGGCTCTGAGTCCGATCTCACTCACAGCACTGGTGGATGTGAACACTGCACACAAAGGAGCTGGGCACACAGCATGATTGTTTGGAGGAATAAGAGAGGCTTCACATCCCTTTTGACTGTTGAATGTAAACGAAGTACCTACTGCTCAAGTGAATCATATGAACTGAATGAGACTTGTTACATAATTAGCATTTGAGGAAACCAAAGGAAAATCCTCGTGGGCTGGCGACTTGTGATGTCAAATGTAAGCATGCTCGTTTGGGGGACTGGGAATTGGAAATGATGAAATCCGAATGCCTTGTAAACCCAGATATATTATACACAGATAATCTTTTAATCGAGCTTTTAAAAGTGATACTTTCTAAGGGATGACTGAAATGTTTGTCCCGGCCAACTGGGACCTGTCTGCTTCCATGAACGGGATGGAGCCATCTGCATGGGCCATGTCAATTTGATGGCTCTGGTGTGTGCAGCAGCTCACCCTCTGCCAAGGGCCACCAGCCCCTTAATAAACACCCAGCACCAGCCATGAGGGCTGAGCCAGGAACTGACGTCGGAGAGTGTCATCTGAGACAGGGAGACCCTGCACCACACTTGTATTTACGTTTTAATTTAAGAGTAATGTAATTGCAGTGACTCACTCTGCCTGTTACTTTAATTGCATCAAAAGGCAATTAATTTTATTCTCAAAAAACATTTCTTTAGATACTCCTGGAACTTTGTGCATAGAAAATTTGTGGCAAAGACCTATAAAATATTTACTGTGAGGAGAGTATTCAATTTCATATTCCAGTTTAAATTGGGGCTAGGATAAAACTCATAAACGATGTTGATT
>NW_007190126.1:0-786 GCF_000164805.1 Carlito syrichta
CAAAATGACTTTAGGCACTGGATATTCCTTGGCTACAGTTCTCCAACAGGGAAGTGAGGGAAACGAGCAGGGCTTGGAAGGGAGGGGAAGGGAAGGAAGCTCTCAAAAAACCTATGGTGTGCTTATTGCTCTGCTGGAAACTGTACATTCTTTTGTTTAATATTCATACCCTCTTAAAGAAATGACTGTTATCCTCATTTTTATAGATTGGGAAATTGAGGCTCAGGGAGGGTAATTAATTTGCCAAAGACTAGATAGCACACATGTAAAGGAACCAGAAACTGTTACCACACCTGTCTCCAAAGGCCATATGCTTCCTTGATTCTTTTTAAATGTACTGTAAAAATAGCAGTAACAGATTCCACCAAAGGAAGAGCAAAGTTCTTGTAATTGTCAGTTCATTAAGGCTGCTATAACAAAATACCATTGACTGGGTAGCTTATTAAATTCAGAAACTTAGTTCTCACAGCTTTGGAGCCTGGGAAGTAGAAGATCAAGATTCTGGCAGCTTCCTGATTTTTAGAAAACTTCTTGTTGTGACCTCAAACAGTGGAAGGAAGAAGGAAGTTCTCTAGGGTCTCCTTTATAAAGGCTAATCTAATTCTTGAGGGCTCTGCCCTCTTGATCTAATTGCTTCCCAAGGGCCCTAGCTTCGTCTATTACCTTGGGGGTTAGGTTTCAACATATAAATTTGGAGGGGGACACAAACATTTAGCCTATGGCATGAAACCATGTGAATCTTGACCAGTGTGATGTTACTCAGAGACCCTGATCACCATACTGTTT
>NW_007190127.1:0-829 GCF_000164805.1 Carlito syrichta
CTATTCCTTGGCTACAGTTCTCCAACAGTGAAGTGAGGGAAACGAGCAGGGCTTGGAAGGGAGGGGAAGGGAAGGAAGCTCTCAAAAAACCTATGGTGTGCTTATTGCTCTGCTGGAAACTGTACATTCTTTTGTTTAATATTCATACCCTCTTAAAGAAATGACTGTTATCCTCATTTTTATAGATTGGGAAATTGAGGCTCAGGGAGGGTAATTAATTTGCCAAAGGCTAGATAGCACACATGTAAAGGAACCAGAAACTGTTACCACACCTGTCTCCAAAGGCCATATGCTTCCTTGATTCTTTTTAAATGTACTGTAAAAATAGCAGTAACAGATTCCACCAAAGGAAGAGCAAAGTTCTTGTAATTGTCAGTTCATTAAGGCTGCTATAACAAAATACCATTGACTGGGTAGCTTATTAAATTCAGAAACTTAGTTCTCACAGCTTTGGAGCCTGGGAAGTAGAAGATCAAGGATCTGGCAGCTTCCTGATTTTTAGAAAACTTCTTGCTGTGACCTCAAACAGTGGAAGGAAGAAGGAAGTTCTCTAGGGTCTCCTTTATAAAGGCTAATCTAATTCATGAGGGCTCTGCCCTCTTGATCTAATTGCTTCCCAAAGGCCCTAGCTTCGTCTATTACCTTGGGGGTTAGGTTTCAACATATAAATTTGGAGGGGGACACAAACATTTAGCCTATGGCATGGGACCATGTGAATCTTGACCAGTGTGGATGTTACTCAGAAGACCCTGATCACCATACTGTTTTCTCTTTTCATTGGATCTTAAATATATAATTTTTAAGTTAGTATTCTCAAACCGATTTTTTT
>NW_007190128.1:0-1202 GCF_000164805.1 Carlito syrichta
AGTTAAGTCAGCTTACTAGTCGGCTCACTCACTTGCCAACTTGTTAAGTCACCTGAGCAGACGGCTCTCACCCACTGACTAGTTAAGTCAGCTCGCCTGTTGGATCACGTGCTGGCCTACTAGTTGAGTCAGGTAACCTGTCCACCAATTAGCCGTCCAAGTAGTAAAGTGAGCTAAACAATCGTCCAACTATTCGACCAACTTCTCATGTCAGCTTACTTGTTGGCCAACTAGTAAGGTCAGAAAACGAGCAGGCAACTACTTAACATTTAAAATTGCTAACTAGTGGGCCAACTCGTTAGTCATCTTGCTAACCAAGGTAACTGGACGGACGACAAGTAGGCCGACTTCTTAAGCCAACTACCAAGTCAGCCAACATCTTTAGGCAGCAAACAAGTCGACCGAGTAGGCAACTGACATGATAAACAATCTAAGTAGCCAACCGACTCATCAGCCCACAATTTAATTTACCTAGCTAACTCATTAATCCACTGGTTAAGTCAGTGATTTTACTCGTTTACCAACTAGTTAAAACGGTTACCTAACTCATTAATCAGCTAGCTATCTCGTTAGACAACTAGTTAAGTAAGCTAGCTAACCAGCTAGCTAGTTAAGTAAGCTAGCTAAGTTAGCTAGCTCACCAGTTACCTAACTATTTAAGTCACCTACTTAAGTCTGCTACCTAACTAGTTAGATAATTATTAAAGCAATTAGTTATTCAGCTACTTAGTTAGCTAACTATTTAATTCAGGTAGTTAAGTCAGCTAGCTAACTTGTGAAGTCAGAAAGTGAAGTCAGCTAGCTAAGTAGTTAAGTCAGATAGCCAACTCAGCTATTTTAGTCAGGTTTCTAATTTAGTCAGATGGTTAAGACAGTTAGCTAGCTAGTTAGCTAAAGGGTTAAGTCAGCAGGTTGAGTGAGGTAGTTGGCTAGTAAACTAATGGGTTAAGTCAGCTGGTTGAGTCAGATAGCTAGCTAGGTAGCAAACGGATTTTGTCAACTGCTCGAGTAGGCAAGCTAGCTAGTTAGCTAATGAGCTAAGTCAGCTGGTTGAGTCAGCTACATAGCTCTTTAGCTAATGAGATAAGTCAGATGATTGTCAGCTAGCTAGAACGTTAGATAAGGAGTAAGCTTACTAGTTAGCTAGCTGGTTAAGTCAGTAAGCTAGCTGTTCCATTAACTACTTAAGTCAGCTTTTTAGT
>NW_007190129.1:0-805 GCF_000164805.1 Carlito syrichta
ATTCTAAAGTGTTTTTGATCTGACCTGTCCGTCTCCTATCCAAAGCCATTGCTCTTCCGTTGGCATTTACGAGGAAGAGCTGACAGGCTTGGCTTGCTGGCTGTGAGTGTGCATCAGCTTGGGAAATGCTGTGTCAAATGTTTACTGCATTGTGATGTATTTTCCAGTAGTTTGATTCTTGTGTGCTGTACGGTGTAATACACGATTCTCAACGTACGGCTTGAATGAGCATAGCCGAGCATGTTATGTCCATACTTCACATGTAGGAATGAGCATGTCAATGGTGTCAGACTGAGTGAAATGAGTGCTACACACTCACTTGTAGAAAAGCAGTGCTTGCCTTCTGTTTGAGCCCTGAAACGTTTTACCCCTTGGCGTTTCTCTAGGCTAGGAAATGCAGTCACTCTCTCGTTGGCCTTGCTGAATAAGCGTAGACAGCCTCTGTGAGGTTTGTTGTGCATGTGCATCTTCCCGGGGAAGGAGCTTTTCAAAATGTGCAGCGCTCTTTAGGGGCTATCTATGTTATTCTCACTTGGCGCATGCTGCAACACATGAGTCTGAGTCTCGCGGTTTTCTTCTCATTTGGACTTCAGCTGTGCAGAGCGCCTCTGTTTGAACTAAGAGTTCTCTCATGGGACACGCTTTGCCCATGTGCAGCTCTACGCTGCCACCCAGGGGGCGATGGGAACCCCACAGTGGAGCAAGAAAGCATTACTTGGTGAATTCGCTGGGTGCAATCTGAATGTTTCTCCCTTTCAAATTTTTGTGTGGGAGGATACACAATTGCTCTGCCAACGCATTGACG
>NW_007190130.1:0-700 GCF_000164805.1 Carlito syrichta
GGGATACAGAATCTATGAACATATAAAATCACTAAGAGTTCAGAAATTAAGCTTACATAAGGAAAGCGTGTTCTGTTCTTTTCTTTGGAGGAGAGATTACAAAATTGTGATTTGTCACAAAAATATTCTGTACAAAATCTCCAAAATTAACCCAAATGGTAATGACTGAAACTTAAATTGAAAACTGTACCCAACTAAGTCTTTATTGTGACTATGCCAGTTTTTGCTTGTTGGCCTGCAGGTTTGCACTGAGGTAATAAACCCTTTATCTCTTCCTCTACATGAAAAACAAAAAGAAACAATCAAACAAAATTACTACAGTTTCATTCTTCATGGATGATTTTCATAATGCCTGATTTATAAATATTTTTTAAAAAGGATTCATGAATTGCCATATCTGTCTGCAGAGGTTTATTCTTTAAAGTACTATGTTTTATTTGATCTAATCATGATATATCTGTATTGATAGAATTTGAAATTTCTTTCTTTTTTGTTTTTGAGTTGGAGTCCCACTCTGTCGCCCAGACTGGAGTGCAGTGGCTGCTCCCTGCCACAGCAGCCTCGACCTGCTGGGCTCTGGTGCTCCTTCTGCCTCACCCTTCCCAGTAGCTGGAACTACAGGCGTGCACTGCCACACCTGGCTGATTTTTTTGATTTATTGTAGAGATGAGGTTTCACCAAGTTGCCCAGGCGGGTCTTG
>NW_007190131.1:0-760 GCF_000164805.1 Carlito syrichta
CACCTCCTATCCTCACAGCCAAAATACAACCACATATCTTCAACTTCTCACATTCACAACCTCTGTCATCTCTCCCACCTTCACTTGCACCCCAATCACAGGCACACATACCCAGATGACACCACAAACACACACCTTCCAAACTCACCACTAGAAGCAGATGCAGACCTGCACCTAGATGCTCAAAACCCAAGGATACTCACCTACAAAACACCCACACACAGTCCATAAGACACACACACATGCATACATACCCCCGCACACACATACACTCTTCAGAGCTGGTTTTCACATAACGTTAAACTCAAATGTATACAAAAGCCCAAGAAAGACCCAATGTCCAGGTAGAGAGACAGTGGACCCCTCTCAGTTATAGTCTCCCTTTCCTCTAGTGTAGCCATCTCAGTTACTCAGGCCCAGGTCACATGGTCCCCCTGGCCCCATGCAAGAGTCCTCATCATAGGAGGACCAGCCCATAGGGGTGTGTCTGGGGAGCCTGCTGGGGTGATGGGTAGGAAGTGACTCCCCACTTGTACTACACACCACCTCATACTCGATCCCTTCTTGGGACCCCCATGATCTGGGAAATGCTGATTGGAATAATGAGGAGCAGAGAGGACTTGGTACCCCTGTTGGTGATGACAGAAGGCTGCACCCAAAGTGAGGAGATGGGGTCCGTGCCCCAGGCAGATGGAGAAGACACGACCTAGCGAGGGGCTGTGGACCTAAATTGCAGCCCTACTCAGAGGCCTGCTTCCCT
>NW_007190132.1:0-1055 GCF_000164805.1 Carlito syrichta
ACATATCACAGACTTCTGAAAATGATATTTACAGCATGATTACTTGCTATTTCATTTGTTATTTTATATCAACTGGCAAATTTTAACACATACACTTCTGCGCAATTACCAGGGGAAAAATAACCCAAACCAAATTAAAAAAACTACCATAGCTCAATATGTGTGGTGAAATTAGATACATCTGATCTACCTTTTATTCTTTTGGGTTGATCACTCCTTGTGTATCTTTTTCCATCAAATGAACTTCAGAGGAGGAAAACTACTTTTAACAAAAAGCATGTGCCTTAGAAATTTCAAATTCTAACAACCGGGCTTGGTGGCTCAGCCTGTAATCCCGCGCCTTGGGAGGCTGAGGTGAGAGGATTGCCTGATCCTGCGGGTTCAAGACCCGCCTGGGCAACTTGGTGAAACCTCATCTCTACAATAAATCAAAAAATCAGCCAGGTGTGGCAGTGCACGCCTGTAGTTCCAGCTACTGGGAAGGGTGAGGCAGAAGGAGCACCAGAGCCCAGCAGGTCGAGGCTGCTGTGGCAGGGAGCAGACACTGCACTCCAGTCTGGGCGACAGAGTGGGACTCCAACTCAAAAACAAAAAAGAAAGAAATTTCAAATTCTATCAATACAGATATATCATGATTAGATCAAATAAAACATAGTACTTTAAAGAATAAACCTCTGCAGACAGATATGGCAATTCATGAATCCTTTTTAAAAAATATTTATAAATCAGGCATTATGAAAATCATCCATGAAGAATGAAACTGTAGTAATTTTGTTTGCTTGCTTCTTTTTGTTTTTCATGTAGAGGAAGAGATAAAGGGTTTATTACCTCAGTGCAAACCTGCAGGCCAACAAGCAAAAACTGGCATAGTCACAATAAAGACCTAGTTGGGTACAGTTTTCAATTTAAGTTTCAGTCATTACCATTTGGGCTAATTTTGGAGATTTTGTACAGAATATTTTTGTGACAAATCACAATTTTGTAATCTCTCCTCCAAGAAAAGAACAGAACACGCTTTCCTTATGTAAGCTTAATTTCTGAACTCTTAGTGATTT
>NW_007190133.1:0-1149 GCF_000164805.1 Carlito syrichta
AATCCCGCGCCTTGGGAGGCTGAGGTGAGAGGATTGCCTGATCCTGCGGGTTCAAGACCCGCCTGGGCAACTTGGTGAAACCTCATCTCTACAATAAATCAAAAAATCAGCCAGGTGTGGCAGTGCACGCCTGTAGTTCCAGCTACTGGGAAGGGTGAGGCAGAAGGAGCACCAGAGCCCAGCAGGTCGAGGCTGCTGTGGCAGGGAGCAGCCACTGCACTCCAGTCTGGGCGACAGAGTGGGACTCCAACTCAAAAACAAAAAAGAAAGAAATTTCAAATTCTATCAATACAGATATATCATGATTAGATCAAATAAAACATAGTACTTTAAAGAATAAACCTCTGCAGACAGATATGGCAATTCATGAATCCTTTTTAAAAAATATTTATAAATCAGGCATTATGAAAATCATCCATGAAGAATGAAACTGTAGTAATTTTGTTTGCTTGCTTCTTTTTGTTTTTCATGTAGAGGAAGAGATAAAGGGTTTATTACCTCAGTGCAAACCTGCAGGCCAACAAGCAAAAACTGGCATAGTCACAATAAAGACCTAGTTGGGTACAGTTTTCAATTTAAGTTTCAGTCATTACCATTTGGGCTAATTTTGGAGATTTTGTACAGAATATTTTTGTGACAAATCACAATTTTGTAATCTCTCCTCCAAAGAAAAGAACAGAACACGCTTTCCTTATGTAAGCTTAATTTCTGAACTCTTAGTGATTTTATATGTTCATAGATTCTGTATCCCATTTCTTCTACCACCATTCAGGAACACTTTGAAATAATCAATGGCTTTATATTTTAATGTAATTAGTAGCACCATGGTTCCATGATTGGCCTATTACCTTCATACATTTGTCAATTATGTTGGAAGAAAAAAATATGCAAATACACACACACACATACATTCACACACACAACAAGAGGGTTTATCTCTGAAGCAGAGCTGAAAATTTTTTGGAAACGCTTGACAAAGTATATCGTTTGAATTCAGATTTATGTCAAAGCCTCAAATTATGTTTAGATAGAAAAAAAGGAAATTTATTTGGATCTCAAATAGAAAAAGACTAGACTGTTTTAAGTTAGACTGTAAGAGAGCTAGGATTTTCCTGTCATATTACGTGATTTCAAAAATTACACCTTTGG
>NW_007190134.1:0-875 GCF_000164805.1 Carlito syrichta
AAAAAAGGAAATTTATTGGATCTCAAATAGAAAAAGACTAGACTGTTTAAGTTAGACTGTAAGAGAGCTAGGATTTTTCCTGTCATATTACGTGATTTCAAAAATTACACCTTTGGTTTAATTATTGGTGATTGTACTGTCATTGTCTTCTTTTGTGTATTTAACTATGTGCAGAATCAATTTTATGTAGATACTGAACAGTGTTAATCACATTAGTGATTTTCTAAGCCTGGAGATTTGAGACCAGCCTGGCAACTGGTAGAGACCTCATCTCTACAATGTATCAAAACAACTAGCCAGGCATGGTTGCATGTATCTGTAGTTCCAGCTACTTGGAAGGCTGAGGTGGAAGGCTCGTCTCTGCTTGGCAGTCTGAGGTTGTGGTGGCTGTGAGCCTGCAGCTGCACTCCAGCCTGGGTGACAGAGTGAGACTCCAACTCAAAAAAACCCAAAAAGTAGAATTAGTATGTGTTACCTTTATTCAAATTAGCATCTGGACACTACAAAAAGCTGTGATTGTGGATTGGTTTGTGTAGCAACCACTGTTCAATCCTTACAATTAAATGTTTTAACTAAAAAAAAAAAATTATTCTTGGCAATATAGGGTCTTTCTAGCATCCACTCCCAGACTTGATCAGCCTCTCCCCTTTACCTAGTTCTAAAGGAACTTTTATTTGTTTTATTTTTTAAATTTTTTGATTTGGTGTCTCACACTGTCGCCGAGACTGGAGTGCACAGGTCGCTCCCGGCCACTGCAGCCTCGACCTGCTGGGCTCCGGCGATCCTTCTGCCTCAGACTTCCCAGTAGCTGGAACTACAGGCACGCTCCATCATGCCCAGCTAATTTTTTGATTTACTGTAGAGATGAGGTCTTG
>NW_007190135.1:0-856 GCF_000164805.1 Carlito syrichta
GAGTGGGGGATCTCTTGAGCCCAGTAGTTTGATATCAGCCTGGGCAACATAATGAGAGTCCATCTCGAAAAATAAAAATAAAAATAAATAACTATTAAATAATATAGTTTATTGCAGGTTAAAGACCAAAGCATCTTGCCAACCACTGGAAATAAACTCAACAAAAAGAACAGGAAAGCAGAAACATTATGCTATGCTAGATGCAAACTAAAAATTAAGAATATCAACAAATAATTTGACATCATTTAGAGTAATCCAAAATCATTAGAATTATATCTAAACATATCAAAAACGGGAAGGTAGTTCAAAAGTTATCTTGAACATGAATGATAAAAAGAACTACTTGAAGCCAAAAAGATATAACAGAGAAATCAAAGTAGTTTATTATAATATTTGAAAAAAAACAAAAAAGTCACCCCTAAACTGTATTTTTTGTTCAAGTAGCTATATGTGACAAATTTGTAAATGTAAAGACACTCTAAGAGAAAAAAACAACTAAAGTTTATCAGTCAATAGGGACAAATATAAAATGCTATTAAATCCAGAAATGTCCCAAAAGTCACTAAAGGTTATTTCTGTGAATACAGAAGATACAACAATAAGAAAACCATCTAGCGTGCTATCTCCATTGAAATGAGATCCCCCTCTAACAAATTCCCTGAATCACCATTTTTCTAATTATCAAGCCAGAAACTGTTGAGCTAAGATATGAAAAAGTACCATTGGCTATGACTTACTTTAAAGAAGCACAAGTTGTGATGTGAGGTAGAGAACAGAAAGTTAACTCCCTAGGGAACTAAGATTATGCTAATGTACAGCTGAAATGTTGACATGCATCTTATTTACTGTCAGCATG
>NW_007190136.1:0-840 GCF_000164805.1 Carlito syrichta
AGTCCTTAAGGTTACCAACCTGAATGATTACCAGGATCTCCGAGTAATCATCATTTTCCTCATACTTTTATTCTCTGGTGCACTAGTCACATTCGTTTTATTACCTTGCTTAAGTATCTTTGGCTTCTTCTTCACTGTAGAGAGAAGAGCTCTATCTCCTTACACATCACATGTCAACGTTTATGACTGAAATGCATCAACTGTGACTTGAAGGACTTGAGCACCTGTGGATTGTTCTCTTCATCTCACAGAAAGTCTCTTTGAATGCACTCTAGTATTTTCTTCAAAAGAGAAGCATGTTCCCAGTGAAATGTGGGTCCTGGCATCCACCTGACTCTGTCATGTATTACTATTGACTGCTTCTACTTTCCAACCCACAGTTCTCGGGCCAGAATTGTTTTCTCTTTCTAAGCCCGCCTTTTATTTCTTGGTCTTCAAAATTCAGGCAGAAAGCTCATATACTATCCTACCATCCTAAAACTTCAGAATCTCTTGAAAAACATGTTAAAATTCCTGGAACTTGTCCAGAGATATTCTGATTCACGAGGCATGGGAATAAGTCCAACATTTGAATTTTAAATAAGCATGTGAGGTGATTGGAATTCAAGGAACTGAAAGAATTAATTTCATAAACTAGAGCCCCAGAAACACAGTTTGGTCCTTTGGCTCCAAGGGACCTTACTACCTTCTATTACAGGTGCCTACATCTGGCCTTTGTGCCTGACCCTGACACCTGCTGTCACTGATGCAACCCCTTCTGAAAGGTTTCTTCTGTGTCTCTGTCACTCTTCTGCAACTATCTTTCTCTTAATTTCTTCTTGTGCCCCCTGCTAACCTCCA
>NW_007190137.1:0-610 GCF_000164805.1 Carlito syrichta
ACCTCACTAATTATCAGGTAGATGCAAATCAAAACCACACTGAGATACCACCTAACTCCAGTCAGAATGGCAATTATCAACAACTCAAAAAATAACAGCTGCTGGAGAGGGTGTGGCAAAAAGGGAACACTTCTACACTATTGGTGGGAGTGTAAACTAGTGCAACCTCTGTGGAAAGCAGTGTGGCGATTCCTAAAAGCTCTAAATATCAACCTCCCATATGACCCCGCAATCCCCCTACTGGGAATATACCCTGAAGAACTCAATTCACTCTATAAAAAAGATACCTGTACACGTATGTTTATCGCAGCATTGTTCACAATAGCAAGAACCTGGAAACAACCATGCTGCCCATCAAAAGAGGATTGGATTTAAAAAATGTGGTACATATACACGATGGAATACTACGCAGCCATAAAAAAGAACAAAATCATGAATTTCGCAGCAACCTGAATGGATCTAGAGTCTATAATACTGAGTGACCTCTCACAGAAACAAAGATCCGAGTATCACATGTTCTCACTCATATAATGGACCTTGAACATCCAATGTAATACTATAAGAAAATGACTGACAGTACTGGGAAACTATGGGCAGGGGAAGGGGATGG
>NW_007190138.1:0-997 GCF_000164805.1 Carlito syrichta
GGCTGTGGTGGCCAGGAGCGGCCACTGCACTCCAGTCTGGGTGACAGAGTGAGACTCCAACTCAAAAAAAAAATTATACAAAAAGCTGACTAGAGCCACAATCTAACAAAATTACAGTGGAGGGCAAGTCTCAAGCCATTACTTGCCTGGATGTAGAAGTAGACTTTATTTCAGAGCAAACTTTATACATATCTACTATACTTAGGCTAGATGGTCAAGTCTGCTGGGTGGGGAAAATCCACGTGAGAAATGGAGCCACTGGGGAAAGGGCAGGAGGGTTTTTGAAGGTGACTGCAGTTATAACAGATAATCTATAATTTAAATATCTCTTATATCTGGAAAATTCAACTTGCCTTTATCACAGGTGTTCTATCGCCACTTAATTCAGGACTGTCCTTCTTAGTTGGCACCTCTAGATGTCAGACCAGGTATATTACTGTGGGCTCCATCTGGCAGAGTGCTCCAAGATGCTATCTCATGGTGCTGATTGCTCCAAACCCTTGCCTAACTAACCTAGTTTATTCCTAAGTACAAGTAAAAATACACGAAAGAAACTAGGTATTTAGAATTTAGCTTTTATTCTCATATGCTGAAAAGAGTGTTCCCCCAAAATTAGAGAAGTCCATAGCATGTCTTTATGTAAATGTGACATTATTTTCTGGTTTATCTAGCATGCTTCTTTCAAGTTATTTGTTTATTTCTTTAATAAAAATTTTAAAAATAAATGGGTTGACTTTATCTTCCATTAGTATAATTGCTGATTAATACTAAAGTTACATAAAAAGTTACAATTTTTATATTTATAGAATTACAGGAACAACATCTAGATAATACACCATAGTAACTTGGAATTTATGAAATATTAGTTTTCTATAAACATCAACTCAGAGAGGAAGATCTAAATATCTTTTTCATGATAATAACATCTTGAAAGCCATCTGTTCTTTAAAATTTTACTAAAATATATAGTGGAACTGGAGTGTTTGTGTGTGTGTGT
>NW_007190139.1:0-1016 GCF_000164805.1 Carlito syrichta
TCTTTCAAGTTTATTTGTTTATTTCTTTAATAAAAATTTTAAAAATAAATGGGTTGACTTTATCTTCCATTAGTATAATTGCTGATTAATACTAAAGTTACATAAAAAGTTACAATTTTTATATTTATAGAATTACAGGAACAACATCTAGGTAATACACCATAGTAACCTGGAATTTATGAAATATTAGTTTTCTATAAACATCAACTCAGAGAGGAAGATCTAAATATTTTTTTCATTATAATAACATCTTGAAAGTCATCTGTTCTTTAAAATTTTACTAAAATATATAGTGGAACTGGAGTGTTTTTTGTGCGTGTGTGTGTGTGTATTGGAGTCTCAGTCTGTCATCCAGACTGGAGTGCAGTGGTCGCTCCTGGCCACTTCAGCCTCAACCTGCTGGGCTCCGGCAATCCTTCTGCCTCAGCCTTCCATGTAGCCAGAATTACAGGCACGCGCTACCACGCCTGGCTGATTTTTTTTTAATTTATTTATTGTAGAGATGAAGTCTTGCCAAGTTGCCCAGGGGAGTCTCGAACCCGTGGGCTCAGGCAATCCACTCACCTCAGCCTCCCAAAGCGAGGGGTTACAGGCTGAGCCACCGAACCCAGCTGTGTTTTCAAATTTTTAAAAATACTGCCTTTGATTTAAATAGAAGAGTAAAAATTATGTCTTTTAAAATGACTGTTGTCTTTTGTGTAGGTTAGAAGAGGTTAAGGAAAAATTTCATAAAATTAATTTGCAAAAGTAATTTATTGAAGGATGATTTATATACTTAGAGTGAATTTTGATATTTTCTTACCAGGTAAAAATAGTTACACAGCAATTAGAAGGAAGTAGAGATCTAGCAACTAGTGGTTAAAGGAGTGTTCACACACACATGTACACTACTAGGTTTGTTTTTTGGCAGCAATTTCCTATCTTGCTTTCTGCTTTCTAAACAAATAATTAGACTACACTGTTGCTTTTTTGTAATATTTATCTTTTATTTGCAGTGAGTTCTACAAAATCCTGTG
>NW_007190140.1:0-1221 GCF_000164805.1 Carlito syrichta
TAAATCTAAAGGAGAGCCGGGGTCAGTGACTAAGCCTGTAATCCCGTGTCTTGGGACACTGAGGTGAGTGGATTGCCTGAACCCGCGGGTTCAAGACCTGCCTGGACAACTTGGTGAGACCTCATTTCTACAATAAATCAAAAATTAGCTGGGCATGGTAGTGCGTGCCTGTAGTTCCAGCTACTTGGAAGGCTGAGGTGGAAGGATCGCCGGAGCCCAGCAGGTTGAGGCTGCGACCGGGAGCATACCACTGCACTCCAGTCTGGGCAACAGAGTGAGACTCCAACTCAAAAAAAATAAAAATAAAAAAATAAATCTAAAGCCGGGCTCAGTGGCTCAGCTTGTAATCCCACGCCTTTGGGAGGCTGAGGTGAGTGGATTGCCTTAGCCCGCGGGTTCGAGACCCGCCTGGGCAGCGAGACCTCATCTCTACAATAAAATGAAAAAATGTTGGGCGTGATAAGCATACCTGTAATTCCGGCTACTTGGAAGGCTGATACAGAAGGATCGCCGAAGCCCAACAGGTCGGGGCTGCGGTGGCCGGGAGTGACCACTGCACTCCACTCTGGGTGACAGAGTAGGACTCCAACTCAAAAAATAATAATAATAAATAAATAAATAAATAACTCTAAAGGAGAAAATAAAAATCATTGCAGAAATTAATGCAACTTATGTCAGGAAATCAATAGTTTATCAAGATATAAATCTTTCCCAACTTGATCTTTAATTTCAACACAATCCCAAATAATCTCATCAAGTTATTGTATGGATATCAGCACACTGACTCCAAAGTTTATATGGAGAGGAGAATGACACAGAACAACCAATTCAGTGTTGAAGGAGAAGAACAAAAATGAAGGAATAACACTATCAAACTTCAAGATTTAACTATAAAGCTGTAGTAATCAAAACTGTAATATTGGTGAATGAATAGATATGTAAATCAGCAGAACACAATAGACGCGCATAAATGTAATCGACTGATCTTTGATAAAGGAGCAAAGATAGTGTAAAGGAGCAGAAAATTGTGCTGGAAAACTGGACATCCATCTGCAGAAATTAAATAAATTTAGGCATAGTTTTTATAGCTGTCCCATAAAATAGCTCAAAATGGACCATCTAGTTAAATGTAAAAGAAAAAATTATGAACTCCTAAAAGATAACATAGAAGAAAATCCAGATGACCTTGTATATGGCCAATGACTTTGTAAAAACAACACC
>NW_007190141.1:0-769 GCF_000164805.1 Carlito syrichta
CTGTCCATCTATGAACACAGTTTAATCTGTGTTAGATCCAGCTGAATCTCAGATTCAAAACCTTTAGAAGTCAGGTAAGTGACTTCTAAGACTTGTGATCAGGCAGATGTGAAGACAGCAAGGAACACATTGTCTTAGTGCCAATGCAGAACAGATAATCAAGTAGATAACATTAGCTAAAATGTCCTTTGCTGTCTTTTATATTCATTACTAGATGCTTAAAACCAAAATCTCCTCATTCTGGAAAGGTGCTAATAAACTATATGACTGGACGGGTAGTGGTGGATTAAGCCTGTAATCCCAACACTTTGGAAGGTGAGGCAAGAGGATTTCCTAACACCCCCCCCCCGCCCGGGTTCACTTGGTGAGACTCCAACTCAACAAAATAAATAAATAAGTAAATAAATAAATAAATAAAAACTAAACTATAAAACTAATATAATTATTTTGCAAACTACTATTATTTTAATAGTACAATATTTTACTTTATACATGTTTTACAGAGCAGACTTTGCTTTGTGCTTTGTTAATATCCCATTTTACATAATTCCAATATAAGGGAATTTGCAAGGTTACTGGATATACTTTTTTTTTCCTGTATGCACTTGAGAAGAATGATCATCCTCAGAAGATATACTTATTTCTTAAAATTAAAAACAATCCGTTTTCATATTTATATTGTTCACCTGTGAACCTACTGTAACTTCAGATTGAGTAAAATGGCCCTCAATTTTTTTTTTTTATTTGAGTTGGAGTCTCACTGTCGCCC
>NW_007190142.1:0-768 GCF_000164805.1 Carlito syrichta
ACACCCACCCCCGCCCGGGTTCACTTGGTGAGACTCCAACTCAACAAAATAAATAAATAAGTAAATAAATAAATAAATAAAAACTAAACTATAAAACTAATATAATTATTTTGCAAACTACTATTATTTTAATAGTACAATATTTTACTTTATACATGTTTTACAGAGCAGACTTTGCTTTGTGCTTTGTTAATATCCCATTTTACATAATTCCAATATAAGGGAATTTGCAAGGTTACTGGATATACTTTTTTTTTCCTGTATGCACTTGAGAAGAATGATCATCCTCAGAAGATATACTTATTTCTTAAAATTAAAAACAATCCGTTTTCATATTTATATTGTTCACCTGTGAACCTACTGTAACTTCAGATTGAGTAAAATGGCCTCAATTTTTTTATTTGAGTTGAAGTCTCACTGTTGCCCAGATTGGAGTGCAGTGGCCACTCCCAGCCACTGCATCCTCGACCTCCTGGTCTCCGGTGAACCTTCTGCCTCAGCCTTCCACATAGCTGGAACTACAGGCATGCACTACCACACTCGGCTAATATTTTTGATTTATTGTAGTGATGAGGTCTCACCTGCCCAGGCGGGTCTCGAGCCTGTGGGCTCAGGCAATCCACTCACCTCAGCCTCCCAAAGGCATGGGATTACAGGCTGAGCCACCAAGCCCGGCTGGCCTCAAAATTTTATTACTACAAAGCTACCAACTAAAAAGAATTGAACAAAATGTCCTTTTTTTAAATAAAAATATGTCAAAATAGCATG
>NW_007190143.1:0-730 GCF_000164805.1 Carlito syrichta
GACCATGTTTGCGTTTTCTCATGTGTTACTGTTACGTTGGAGTTGTTGAAATGTATCAGACACCTACTCTGCACAATGAATGGTACCTGCTGTCAATCTCTCTCTTGTGGGGGCGGGGCTCCGGGTCCCTCGCCATTGCGGGGCTGCAGCGCCCTGGCGTGAGGACGGCGCGTCGCGTCCCGGCCGCGTGACCTGCTGGGTTGACGCGATCCTTCCTCAGAATCCTGCCCGCGAGCACCGAGGCGCAACGCGGTGCCGCCTCCCGGGCCGCGGCCTCCCACGGAGTGCTTCGGACTCCCGCGCTGCGGGAGCCCAGAGTGTGGCTCGCGGCGACTGGGACGACCGCGGAGCTGGGCCCCCCGCTGGCCGCGGAGCTGGGCCCCCCGCTGGTGGCGGAGCCGGGCCCCCCGCAGGCGGCGGAGCTGGGGCCACCCTACCACGTCGAGGGAACGTGAGTCAGGCCGCTCTTGGACATGGACCCTTAACCGTGAGTTCACAGACTCTTCTTTTCTTGTATTTTCTAACCTGTGTTGTGGCTTTTTGCTGGAAGTGAAACTGCTGGATTATGCATGAGAGTATCCCGTTTTTCTGAGAAAGTGTGTGTGGAAGGACTGCCCTATTCCCACGGAATGTATGTGGCCATAAATGTGTCCACTGGATTCCTCAGTGGTCGTTCTGTTCAATGCATAATCGATAGGGTTTAATACCATTGCCTCTGTGTTTTGGTTTC
>NW_007190144.1:0-730 GCF_000164805.1 Carlito syrichta
CATGTTTGCGTTTTCTCATGTGTTAGTGTTACGTTGGAGTTGTTGAAATGTATCAGACACCTACTCTGCACAATGAATGGTACCTGCTGTCAATCTCTCTCTTGTGGGGGCGGGGCTCCGGGTCCCTCGCCATTGCGGGGCTGCAGCGCCCTGGCGTGAGGACGGCGCGTCGCTTCCCGGCCGCGTGACCTGCTGGGTTGACGCGATCCTTCCTCAGAATCCTGCCTGCGAGCACCGAGGCGCAACGCGGTTCCGCCTCCCGGGCCGCGGCCTCCCACGGAGTGCTTCGGACTCCCGCGCTGCGGGAGCCCAGAGTGTGGCTCGCGGCGACTGGGACGACCGCGGAGCTGGGCCCCCCGCTGGCCGCGGAGCTGGGCCCCCCGCTGGCGGCGGAGCCGGGCCCCCCGCAGGCGGCGGAGCTGGGGCCCCCCTACCACGTCGAGGGAACGTGAGTCAGGCCGCTCTTGGACATGGACCCTTAACCGTGAGTTCACAGACTCTTCTTTTCTTGTATTTTCTAACCTGTGTTGTGGCTTTTGCTGGAAGTGCAACTGCCGGATTATGCATGAGAGTATCCCGTTTTTCTGAGAAGTGTGTGTGGAAGGACTGCCCTATTCCCACGGAATGTATGTGGCCATAAATGTGTCCACTGATTCCTCAGTGTTCGTTCTGTTCCATGGATCAATCGTTAGGGTTTTATACCATTGCCTCTGTGTTTGGGTTTACTGGA
>NW_007190145.1:0-826 GCF_000164805.1 Carlito syrichta
TCAGACACCTACCCTGCACAATGAATGGTACCTGCTGTCAATCTCTCTCTTGTGGGGGCGGGGCTCCGGGTCCCTCGCCATTGCGGGGCTGCAGCGCCCTGGCGTGAGGACGGCGCGTCGCGTCCCGGCCGCGTGACCTGCTGGGTTGACGCGATCCTTCCTCAGAATCCTGCCTGCGAGCACCGAGGCGCAACGCGGTTCCGCCTCCCGGGCCGCGGCCTCCCACGGAGTGCTTCGGACTCCCGCGCTGCGGGAGCCCAGAGTGTGGCTCGCGGCGACTGGGACGACCGCGGAGCTGGGCCCCCCGCTGGCCGCGGAGCTGGGCCCCCCGCTGGCGGCGGAGCCGGGCCCCCCGCAGGCGGCGGAGCTGGGGCCCCCCTACCACGTCGAGGGAACGTGAGTCAGGCCGCTCTTGGACATGGACCCTTAACCGTGAGTTCACAGACTCTTCTTTTCTTGTATTTTCTAACCTGTGTTGTGGCTTTTGCTGGAAGTGCAACTGCTGGATTATGCATGAGAGTATCCCGTTTTCTGAGAAGTGTGTGTGGAAGGACTGCCCTATTCCCACGGAATGTATGTGGCCATAAATGTGTCCACTGATTCCTCAGTGTTCGTTCTGTTCCATGGATCAATCGTTAGGGTTTTATACCATTGCCTCTGTGTTTGGGTTTACTGGACTTTGGTGAAAGCAGAAAGTGTGAAACCCTACACTTTGCCCATTTTGAAGAGAGTTTGGGCTATTGCCGGTCTCATGCAATTCTTCTGAAAGACTAGACATTTGGGTTTTGGTCGAGATTTCTTTGTGTTTTTAATGCGTTGCGTAGTA
>NW_007190146.1:0-746 GCF_000164805.1 Carlito syrichta
AGACCCAGCTTCACCCCCAGTGTAACAGAGGCTCTCCGTGCTTACTCGGCAATGAAAACGGCACAGCCTTGGTAGTCCTTATTAGGTTTAAACGCCATAGGGAAAAACAACTTAGAATTCTCCCCATCCACACATAATGCTCTCCTGCTCGTGACTGTGGAGCACTTGTGTCACTCATTGCGGCACTATGCCTTGCAGATTTCTCTCCGTGAAACACGGAGGTTTCACGCTCGTACGCAAAGGCCCTCTATGGAAAGGAACACAAATCAAGGGGAAAGAGTGAGAATGAGGTGTTACAGCAGGCGGCAATGAAGAATAATAGTCACAGCAAAGAGGTGACACTGCCGCACACATTGGGCACAGACTTAAGCCAGGAAGGTGCCCGTGCACCCCAGGCCTAAGAAAGGCCACTCCCACCAGCAATCCACAGTCTCATTGCTTTCCCTGACAGGAGAAGGTGTCAAGAAAGAGCAATTCAGAATTCCCCCGGGTGACACATAATGCCTTCCCACAAGTAACTGTGAATGTCTCAGATCCCTCATTGTGGCACAGGGGAGATGAGCATTCCCGCATGGGAGAGGTTGACAAGCCGCACGCCAAAGCAGTCACCCTGTAGAGCGTAAGATACACGAAAGGGAACAAGTGGGAAGGAGGAATGACAGCACGCACACTCAGTGCCAGAACCTCTCAGTGCAGCACACTTCTCACACAGCTCTTTCCAAGGGAGACGGACATTCAAAACAAGC
>NW_007190147.1:0-1779 GCF_000164805.1 Carlito syrichta
TCAAGGGGAAAGAGTGAGAATGAGGTGTTACAGCAGGCGGCAATGAAGAATAATACTCACAACAAAGAGGTGACACTGCAGCACACATTGGGCACAGACTTATGCCAGGAAGGTGCCCGTGCACCCCAGGCCTAAGAAAGGCCACTCCCACCAGCAATCCACAGTCTCATTGCTTTCCCTGACAGGAGAAGGTGTCAAGAAAGAGCAATTCAGAATTCCCCCGGGTCACACATAATGCCTTCCCACAAGTAACTGTGAATGTCTCAGATCCCTCATTGTGGCACAGGGGAGATGAGCATTCCCGCATGGGAGAGGTTGACAAGCCGCACGCCAAAGCAGTCACCCTGTAGAGCGTAAGATACACGAAAGGGAACAAGTGGGAAGGAGGAATGACAGCACGCACACTCAGTGCCAGAACCTCACAGTGCAGCACACTTCTCACACAGCACTTTCCAAGGGAGACGGACATTCAAAACAAGCACCACCAAGGCAGTCAGCTCTTTTCCGTCAATGCGTTTGGCAGAGCAATTGTGTATCCTCCCACACAAAAATTTGAAAGGGAGAAACATTTCAGAATGCACCCAGGGAATTCACCAAGTAATGCCTTCTTGCTCCACTGTGGGGTTCCCATCGCCCCCTGGGTGGCAGCGTAGAGCTGCACATGGGCAAAGCGTGTCCCATGAGAGAACTCTTAGTTCAAACAGAGGCGCTCTGCACAGCCGAAGTCCAAATGAGAAGAAAACCGCGAGACTCAGACTCATGTGTTGCAGCATGCACCAAGTGAGAATAACATAGATAGCCCCTAAAGAGCGCTGCACATTTTGAAAAGCTCCTTCCCCGGGAAGATGCACATGCACAACAAGCCTCACAGAGGCCGTCTACGCTTATTCAGCAAGGCCAACGCGAGAGTGACTGCATTTCCTAGCCTAGAGAAACGCCAAGGAGTACAACGTTTCAGGGCTCAAACAGAAGGCAAGCACTGCTTTTCTACAAGTGAGTGTGTAGCACTCATTTCACTCAGTCTGACACCATTGACATGCTCATTCCTACATGTGAAGTATCGACATAACATGCTCGGCTATGCTCATTCAAGCCGTACCTTGAGAATCGTGTATTACACCGTACAGCACACAAGAATCAAACTACTGGAACATACATCACAATGCAGTAAACATTTGACACAGCATTCCCAAGCTGATGCACACTCACAGCCAGCAAGCCAAGCCTGTCAGCTCTTCCTCGTAAATGCCAACGGAAGAGCAATGGCTTTGGATAGGAGACGGACAGGTCAAATCAAAAACACTTTAGAATTCAGTAGGTGAACAAATCATGCTTTCCCAAAGATGACAGCGAACCGGTCATGTCGCTCAGTGTGGCACCATGGAGTTGTGCACTTTGTATACAGGAAACGTTGCATCAGCTCTGCTAGGCCTTTGCATTCAATGTAGGATAATACACGCTGAAAAACAGGGAGAATCAGGCGTCACGCCAAAGACCAAGCCACTTAATACTTGTTGCCCCCCCATTCAGTGACGTGCCGTTTGAGGAATGTCTCCCATGGAAGACTGTTGTTTTCCGGAAAGCAAACAATGGCTCTCGGGCCTCGTTGGCAAATGAACCCGCAGAGCCATTGTATTCCGTGTGAGACGCCCGTGTCAAAAGAGAAAACTTTTCAGCATTCTCCGCTGAATGAAGCATGCTTGGCTACCCATGGCTGTGGAGATCTGGATCCAGTCAGTGCAGCAGCTGAAGTTGCACTCTGGTCACCAAGTGCTCCCC
>NW_007190148.1:0-1085 GCF_000164805.1 Carlito syrichta
GCTCCATTGATCCTTCCGCTTCAGCCTTCCGAGGAGCTGGCATTACAGGCATGTGCTACCACGCCCGGCTGATTTTTTGATTTATTCTAGAGATGAGGACTCCCCAAATTGCCCAGGTGGGTCTCGAACCCGCGGGCTTAGGTTATCCACTCCCCGCAGCCTCCTAAATCGCAGGATTACAGGCTGAGCCACGGAACCTGGCTTTTCTCTGTTATTGTTTGGAGATGGAGTCTCACTCTCTCGCCCACACTGGAGTGCAGTGGCCGCTCCCGGCCACCGCAGCCTCGACCCGCTGGGCTCCGGCGATCCTTCAACTTCAGCCTTCTAAGTAGCTGTAAATACAGGCGCGTGTTTCCACGCCCGGCTGATTTTTTGATTTATTCTAGAGATGAGGACTCCCCAAATTGCCCAGGTGGGTCTCGAACCCGCGGGCTTAGGTTATCCACTCCCCGCAACCTCCTAAATCGCAGGATTACAGGCTGAGCCACGGAACCTGGCTTTTCTCTGTTATTGTTTGGAGATGGAGTCTCACTCTCTCGCCCACACTGGAGTGCAGTGGCCGCTCCCGGCCACCGCAGCCTCGACCCGCTGGGCTCCGGCGATCCTTCAACTTCAGCCTTCTAAGTAGCTGTAAATACAGGCGCGTGTTTCCACGCCCGGCTAATTTTTTGATGTATTGTAGAGATGATTCTTGCCCATTTCTGTTTTCGAACGTGATCTTTGTGTGCGATCTAAAAACTCCAATTTCGTATCACATTGGAGATTTGTTATCAGAAGGTACATCCTTCTTTAACTGCCTCCTGCTTCCCGTTCTGGTCATGGCCCTTCCTCGGAACTTGCTCCATGACACCTTGGTGACTGACTGTCAGTCTGGTATGGCTCCAGGTCCCTCCTTTCCTGGGCACTGCTCTCAAGAGCAGCCTTCACTGGATCAGACTTAGCTCCTAGACCTCCCACCTTCATCTGTGAAAAGATGTCCAAGAGCTCATGTAGCTTATGCTGGCACAAGAGCAAAGGATACGACATATTCAAGTCAAACTGTCTCTATTATTATTCTATGCTATTCTGTCATAGAACTTCTGTCG
>NW_007190149.1:0-909 GCF_000164805.1 Carlito syrichta
CTCCTCTTCTGCCAGAAAGTGGCCTGGAAATAAGCTGCTATCCCAAAACAAACGGCTGTAATGACGTGAATGGCCGCGGATCCTCTGGAATTGAAACATTCTCCCAAACGCTGTTCCTGGTTGACTTGTGGTGAGCATATGACTGTCCTTGCTACATATACGGAATTGGCAGATACTTTTGTTGGGCCAATGATGAGTACTTTATATTGCCCTGAGGAGCGGTGATGACTTAAATATCAAGTACAATGGCATGACGCTGAGGCCCAGCCTTGAAGACAGTTGAGTAATCCAACTTGAGGAAAATGATGATGGTCCCTTCGGTACGATTTAGTTTGGTGCTGGAGGACTTGACGTACGGGAGGCCATCTGGTGGAGCATGTGGATATGCTACTCCATAAAATTCCCCATGTTATCTTTATACTTGAATCCTCATGCCAGGTCCTGGCCATTTTAGCAATCCTTGTGGCCCACCACATCACACTTTTTGCTTTCAGAGTAATATTCTGCTCGGAACGGCTGCATGGCATGCACCGTCGTACAGGAGTGCATGGCTTCCATTGGGTGTCATGAGAAATGGTTTATCAGTCACCGAGGGTCATCATGCAAGGAGGTGTTCTTGGTCTGGGAGGCAAGGTGGACCGTCAGCAATGCATGCAGTTTTCTCTCAAGTCATGGTTGAAACGGGAGTAAGCGGCACCTTGAGTTTCTCTTGGCATGCTCTTCTACGAGCCCCATGCTTGTTTTTCAAAGCGAGGGTCAATACACTTTGGTCTTGCTCTAAGGAGAGAGAGATTCATGCTTGTTTAATAATGATCAATGCATTTGTGGCTCAGGCTGTGAATGGACATGTCCACTGCTGGGTCACTTGGGGAAACGTCGATAGGATTGAATGGTGGCACAGAGCACAGA
>NW_007190150.1:0-743 GCF_000164805.1 Carlito syrichta
CAGAGAATTCTCTGGTCTTTTGATGTGAGGGGCACACCACTCAAAAATTACTGTCCAACATTTTTCCTACCACCGACTTTCTTCAGAACTCAAGCCATGAAAACACACAGGCTAAATCTCTGGCAACATGCCACATGAGCAAGCTTTGTTACGACAATCCACCTTTGAGAAGGTGGAACTCTTTCCCACCTGAGATACCAAGGGAGGCATGTCCAAGCTGTATCAGAAGGACCCTGTCTGCACTTGACTCCATTCATGGAGGAACTTCTGTCTCAGCCTACTGGACGGATTCCACATGAATAGATATCTAATTTCATCATTATGTGGATGAACCGATTGTTTGAGTGAGCAAAATTAGGGAGATATTAGACAGCTTGTTCACTCAAGCTGTCCTCCACTTTTTCCCGGGAATCCCTTCTTCAGGGAAGTCCTTGGGAATAACTGCTATTTTCTGGACAAAATTCGTTATCAAGGTTCTTGGCCGCATGTCCTCACGAGGTAAAATCGTCTCCACTAATCTGGTCTCATTCGGTTCCTTCTGATGAGCCTAGCGGCCTCTCTCAAAAGGAGGCAGCACAGCAGATGCTTATCTGGGTCCTTGATGAAATCTTGGTCTTGTCTCTACCGAGGTGTTGCCTGAAAAGTCTTGCACAATAGAGTTATGCTGAAGCCCTTCGTAGTGACAGGAGTGCATACAGGCATGAGAGGGAGGATGGTCCTGACATTGCTCTAGTTGTGGAGCA
>NW_007190151.1:0-924 GCF_000164805.1 Carlito syrichta
GAGCAAAATTAGGGAGATATTCGACAGCTTGTTCACTCAAGCTGTCCTCCACTTTTTCCCGAGGAATCCCTTCTTCAGGGAAAGTCCTTGGGAATAACTGCTATTTTCTGGACGAAATTCGTTATCAAGGTTCTTGGCCGCATGTCCTCACGAGGTAAAATCGTCTCCACTAATCTGGTCTCATTCGGTTCCTTCTGATGAGCCTAGCGGCCTCTCTCAAAAGGAGGCAGCACAGCAGGATGCTTATCTGGGTCCTTGATGAAATCTTGGTCTTGTCTCTACCGAGGTGTTGCCTGAAATCTCTTGCACAATAGAGATATGGTGAAGCCCTTCGTAGGTGACAGGAGTGCATACAGGCATGAGAGGGAGGATGGTCCTGACATTGCTCTAGTTGTGGAGCACTCTAAGGTGGATAGGCTATCCAGGGGAACTCCACACCTTGGAAGCAGTTCTCCATGAAATAGGCAAATTCGATTGTAATGTCTTCACCCCTTCCACAAAAGCCGGGCACATGAAGCACACCTTCCCTACCACAAAATCTCTGTTTGTGTCTCTCAGTGAAATATTCTGCCTACGCTGGACGGATGGCCCGCACCATGCTGTCAGCGTATGACTGGGGTTGGTATGAATGACCATAATTCAGAAGGTCATGGGGGCCGCTTAGACATGGGACTCTCAGTTTTGGAGGCAAAAGGAATTCAGAACCAATATGAGGACCTTTTCTCTTCAGACATATACAAGAGTAGAGCAATGAATGTCCACGGACGCACTAAGCCTGGTGTTTGATGATGTCCGGGTCTCCTCTGCACTCAGGGAGAAGAAGATTTTGCCGAGTGTGTGACAAACATAGAGAGGTAGGCCGTGAATATATGCTAAAGATTCTTTCGCTCAAATTCTGACAGACGATGGTCTTAGTTGCACATC
>NW_007190152.1:0-883 GCF_000164805.1 Carlito syrichta
CGCACAATAGAGATATGGTGAAGCCCTTCGTAGGTGACAGGAGTGCATACAGGCATGAGAGGGAGGATGGTCCTGACATTGCTCTAGTTGTGGAGCACTCTAAGGTGGATAGGCTATCCAGGGGAACTCCACACCTTGGAAGCAGTTCTCCATGAAATAGGCAAATTCGATTGTAATGTCTTCACCCCTTCCACAAAAGCCGGGCACATGAAGCACACCTTCCCTACCACAAAATCTCTGTTTGTGTCTCTCAGTGAAATATTCTGCCTACGCTGGACGGATGGCCCGCACCATGCTGTCAGCGTATGACTGGGGTTGGTATGAATGACCATAATTCAGAAGGTCATGGGGGCCGCTTAGACATGGGACTCTCAGTTTTGGAGGCAAAAGGAATTCAGAACCAATATGAGGACCTTTTCTCTTCAGACATATACAAGAGTAGAGCAATGAATGTCCACGGACGCACTAAGCCTGGTGTTTGATGATGTCCGGGTCTCCTCTGCACTCAGGGAGAAGAAGATTTTGCCGAGTGTGTGACAAACATAGAGAGGCAGGCCGTGAATATATGCTAAAAGATTCTTTCGCTCAAATTCTGACAGACGATGGTCTTAGTTGCACATCTTCACAGGAATAGGTAATGTGGAATGGTGACACAAAAAGGAGAGTGGGCTCCAGTCATATTGAGCAGAGACAAAAGAAAGTAGATACGATATCCACTTGTCAATTCATCAACACACTTGAAAGGTCAAGCCGTGAATACTCACTGATAAAAGCAGCAGGTACACACAACATCCCAAATATTACACAGGTAACCAAATTATTACACGGTAGACCTCTTGAGATATAGGAGGACACGGATCCCTTATGTACCACTCCGAACCCT
>NW_007190153.1:0-849 GCF_000164805.1 Carlito syrichta
CAGTCTGAGGTGAGTTCTATCGTCTGGCTCTCCTCTGCTGCCACCATGGACTTCACCACTTGTTCCACCACCTACTCCTCCAACTACCGGTCCCTGGGCTCCATCCCGCCACCCAGCCTCTGGCCCCCCCGGCAGCTCGGCCATTGGCTATGCAGGCGCTGGTGGCTCGGGCTCCCGGATCTCTGTGTCCCGCTCCACCAGTTTCCAGGGCAGCTGGGGGTCCGGGGGCCTGACCACGGGGATGGCTGGGAGTCTGGGGTGGGATCCAGAGTGAGAAGGAGATCATGCAAGAGCTGAATGACTGCTTGGCCTCCTACCTGGAGAGGGTTAGGAGTCTGGAGCCCGAGAACTGGAGGCTGGAGAGCAAACTCCGGGAACACCTGGAGAAGAAGGGACCCCAGGTCAGAGACTGGGGACATTACTTCAAGACCATCGAGGACCTGAGGGGTCAGATCTTTGCAAATTCTGTGAACAATGCCCGCATCGTTCAGATTGACAATGCCCGTCTTGCTGCTGATGACTTTAGAGTCAAGTATGAGACAGAGCTGGCCATGCGCCAGTCTGTGGAGAGAGACATCCATGGGCTCCACAAGGTCATTGATGACACCAATGTCACCCAGCTGCAACTGGAGACAGAGATCGAGGCCCTCAAGAAAGAGCTGCTCTTCATAAAGAAGAACCATGAGGAGGAAGTAAAAGGCCTACAAGTCCAGCTCTGGGTTGACCTTGGAGGTAGATGCCCCCAATCTCAGACCTCAGCAAGATCATGGTGGACATCCGATCCCAGTATGACCAGCTGGCTCAGAGAACCGCAAGGAACTGGGCAAGTACTGGTCCCAGCAGATTGAG
>NW_007190154.1:0-817 GCF_000164805.1 Carlito syrichta
GGAGCAGCTCAATGGCACCGTGCTGCACCTGGAGTCTGATCTGGCACAGACCCAGACAGAGGGCCAGTGCCAGGCCCAGGAGTACGAGTCCCTGCTGAACATCAAGGTCAAGTCGGAGGCTGAGATAGCCACCTACCGGCACCTACTAGAAGACGGCAAGGACTTCAGTCACAGTGATGGCCTGGACAGCAGCAGCTCCATCCAAACCATCCAAAAGATCACCCGCAAGATAGTGGATGGCAAATTGATGTCTGAGACCAATGACACCGAAGTTATGAGGCGTTGAGGCGGCGGGAACAGGGTGTCCTTCGGGGAAGCAGGAAGTCAATAATAAGTTCAGAGGTGAAAGAAAGAAAGAGAGAGAGAGAGAGAGAGAGAAAGAAAGAAATACAGTTTTCCCAATTGTTTTAAAAATAGCCAGAGAAGGTAGTTCACAACCTTAAAAAAAAAATTCTCATCATGAATTTCTTTTTGCTGTACATTTTAAATCTAGCAAATTAAATATTTTTTAAGCATAAATGATGGTCATTTGTTCAAGAAAGCTATACACGATTGAGTTTAACTCTGCAGGGAAATGGTGACATTTGGATTAATTCAGGCTCATTACTGGGCAGAAATTTTAGGCTGTTGAAAAACTGTATGGCTATCAAATAATTTCTCCATAGTTGATGAATCTTTCAGGTGTTGATATGCAACCAACACTAAAGATCAAGTTTATCATGTACCATGAATAACCCAAGCACTTTAACTTTCTCCTTTTTGCTGACTTCTCCACACAACCGCTCTGCTTCTTTTCAATTAAAATCCACCACCTTGT
>NW_007190155.1:0-872 GCF_000164805.1 Carlito syrichta
GGTCAAGTCGGAGGCTGAGATAGCCACCTACCAGCACCTACTAGAAGACGGCAAGGACTTCAGTCACAGTGATGGCCTGGACAGCAGCAGCTCCATCCAAACCATCCAAAAGATCACCCGCAAGATAGTGGATGGCAAATTGATGTCTGAGACCAATGACACCGAAGTTATGAGGCGTTGAGGTGGCGGGAACAGGGTGTCCTTCGGGGAAGCAGGAAGTCAATAATAAGTTCAGAGGTGAAAGAAAGAAAGAGAGAGAGAGAGAGAGAGAGAGAGAGAGAGAGAAAGAAATACAGTTTTCCCAATTGTTTTAAAAATAGCCAGAGAAGGTAGTTCACAACCTTAAAAAAAAAATTCTCATCATGAATTTCTTTTTGCTGTACATTTTAAATCTAGCAAATTAAAATTTTTTTAAGCATAAATGATGGTCATTTGTTCAAGAAAGCTATACACGATTGAGTTTAACTCTGCAGGGAAATGGTGACATTTGGATTAATTCAGGCTCATTACTGGGCAGAAATTTTAGGCTGTTGAAAAACTGTATGGCTATCAAATAATTTCTCCATAGTTGATGAATCTTTCAGGTGTTGATATGCAACCAACACTAAAGATCAAGTTTATCATGTACCATGAATAACCCAAGCACTTTAACTTTCTCCTTTTTGCTGACTTCTCCACACAACCGCTCTGCTTCTTTTCAATTAAAATCCACCACCTTGTTATTTGTTAGCAGATATGGTTAAAAATGTTAGAGATTAAAACAACACTCAGTCAAAAATAAAACTATAGATTACAGAGTCATCTTTTAAAATGTCCTCACTTTTTATTATTAATAATTTATTCATTTCGCTTTCTTTGATATACCGTGTCAC
>NW_007190156.1:0-1329 GCF_000164805.1 Carlito syrichta
AGAGAGAGAAAGAAATACAGTTTTCCCAATTGTTTTAAAAATAGCCAGAGAAGGTCGTTCACAACCTTAAAAAAATTCTCATCATGAATTTCTTTTTGCTGTACATTTTAAATCTAGCAAATTAAAATTTTTTTAAGCATAAATGATGGTCATTTGTTCAAGAAAGCTATACACGATTGAGTTTAACTCTGCAGGGAAATGGTGACATTTGGATTAATTCAGGCTTATTACTGGGCAGAAATTTTAGGCTGTTGAAAAACTGTATGGCTATCAAATAATTTCTCCATAGTTGATGAATCTTTCAGGTGTTGATATGCAACCAACACTAAAGATCAAGTTTATCATGTACCATGAATAACCCAAGCACTTTAACTTTCTCCTTTTTGCTGACTTCTCCACACAACCCTCTGCTTCTTTTCAATTAAAATCCACCACCTTGTTATTTGTTAGCAGATATGGTTAAAAATGTTAGAGATTAAAACAACACTCAGTCAAAAATAAAACTATAGATTAGAGTCATCTTTTAAAATGTCCTCACTTTTTCTTATTAATAATTTACTCATTTCGCTTTCTTTGATATACCGTGTCACTTTTTAAAGATTAATTCCCTGAATTTGGGTCCTAACCAATTGTCTATTCTTATGTGACAATAATGTGCATTTTCTACTGATGCATTTTTCACATAGACTTCGTTTTTAGAGAAGTGTTATGTCCACAGTAAGACTGAACAGACAGTTCAGAGTTACCACACACCCCACTTTCACATGTACCACCTCCCCACTGTCAACCTGTCTCATCACAGTGTAGATCACAATAGAAGTTTGTTCACTCACAGTTATGGAGACTGCACGTTTGAAATCAAAGTGTTGTCAGGGCTATGCTTTCTCTAAAGGATCTAGATCAAAAAACCCTCCCTTGCATCCTCTCTACTTCTGGTGGGTTCTGGCAATCCTTGACCTTCTTTGGTTTGTTGCATCATTCTGGTGTTCTACATATTTACATGACCTTCTGTTCTGCTTACATTGCTCTGTGTCCTTTCCTTGTCTTACAAAAACACTAGATATTGGACCTAGGACCCATACTAATCCATCTTGATCTCACCTTGATCCTTTCCTCAATTATGTCTGCAAATGCCTTTTTCTTAAATTAGGTCACATCCTGAGATTCTGGTCATACATGAATTTTGGGGAAGCACTTTTCAACCAACTTCAGATCCTAAATATTTCATTTCATCTTTAGCAAGACTATTTGAACTACAAATCTTCCATTTCTTTGACATTCTCATTAATATCTTTATTTATAGTCTCTTCTTGCAACTTAGCTGTTCAT
>NW_007190157.1:0-867 GCF_000164805.1 Carlito syrichta
GCCAATGCACTCCAGTGTGGGTGACAGAGTGAGACTCCAACAACTAAAAAAAAAAAAAAAAAAGTAATTCTCTCTGACTTTCCAAAAGACTTGAAAACAGACCCAGAGAAGGGTGATGAGGTAAGTAGTTAATTCCTTCAGGGGCTTTTCAAAAAGGGGCCTCCCACTGACAGAAGAATTTAGGCCTGAAGCTGTGTATTGTTAAAGCTGTTAGTGGCTCCAAGAGGTTATTTAAAACACAGAATCTTAGAGGGAGGAGAGCCCGAGGTTTTATGAGACTGAAGATTTTAAGAAATTTGAACCAGGCTTCCTTCCACTGCCCTAGACTATAAAACATTTTTTAATGAGTTGAAATTAAGGAAGGACTACACCTACTAGAAAAGAAGAGAAGAAAGTTCTATTAGTTTGCGGTTTCAGATCTGATTAAAAAAAAGATGACAGTGTAAAGCCCATTTGTGGCAGGTCACTTTTTGAAAGTAACTTTTAAAGCATTTTTCATATCCTAAATTTGCACTCTTTGCAGACTTTTGCACATATATTCCGCTTTCAGAATAGTTTTGCACATTGTACACATCAAACAAAAAGTGGAAGCTTTTTAATAAATAAATTGCATTGATAAATGATCTGTACTAGAATATAATAAATCTCCAGTTATAGTCAATGACTACCGTGTTGTACAACAGATACCTCCTATTTTAGTTGCTAATAAAAGGTTACACAACTCAAAAAAAAGAAATCTGAAGTGTAACAAGGTCAAATTTCGAAGATAAAAACTCAGCTTTCAGTAGAAGTTTCATTTTTCAGTTCTAAATTATTTATTCCAAGTCCAATATTTTAGTAAATATTACTGTATTTTATTGTAATTTA